>NW_010322292.1:138916-150430 GCF_000700745.2 Antrostomus carolinensis
AAGACAAGAACACAGCTGGGGGCTGCAGTATGCAACAGGTATGAGAAGGAAAGGAGGTATTTCATGCTGCTTTTGTCACCAAAAATAGATCTGCAAGACTGATGATAGAAACCCTCAAGATTAAATACAAATAAGAAAGAACAGAGGTGAATCTTACTTTTTTCTAGCCACAGAAGAATAAATGTTACGGACATAGACGTGCTTCACAGATAATCCCAGTTTGTGATATGCAGCTTTTATTTTCAATATAATCTTAAAATAACAGCATGTAAAATGAGAATTTCTTGCTTCTCTTGGTCCTTGTAGAGGCCCAAATCAAGACATCCCACCTGTGACCCTTGAGCTAGGAAGATCAGACCCGACTGAGTCTCACCTACTGTGTGAGAACAGCGAGAACCCACCTCCCTCACCCATTGCAGGCTGTGAAAATGAATGCATGGGGGTGAACGCTTTGAGATCCTCAGATTGGGAAAGGTCAGGAGAGCATCGCCATCTCTTTCAGGAGCTCCAACACCAAGGGGAAAAATAAATCACACACAGCTTAAATAGGAAACCGCAGCTGCTGTCAGATTAAATCTGTTACAAGTGCATTCCACTGCCTCACTGAACAGTGTTTTATTTCACACCTCAAAATGTGAGGCCCCATGCCATGGACTTGCTCCTTTTTCCCTATTCCCCCTAGATGATTTAACAAGCTGAAAGTGCAGCTGGAAATTAATGCTTCCTGTCTTTTTAAATAATGTGACATTGAAATCCCGGTATTTAATGCGTTGGCATTTAACATGCCACAATATTTCAGTTACTTTGCACTGGTTGGGGTGCAGAACTGTTATTACAGCTGTTCTGAAATTCTGACAAAGAAGTGCATTTCTCTCTTCTTTTTTTTTTTTTTTTTTTTTTCACCCTCTACTATGTCCCACCATAATTGCTTTTTGCTGCATCTCTGAACCGTAACCATGGAGATCCGCCACATTCATCAGAGGACCCTCTTGTTGTCTTGCTTGTGTGAATATAAGAAGGGGAAAAAAATTTAAAGAAGGAAAAAGAAAAAGAAAAAAGAAAGAGGGGGCACAAAATATCTGCAGAACTTCCCAAAAAAGCATATTTTTTTCTTTTTTTTATAATGGGTTTTTTTCTTTTTTTTTTTTGTTTTTTCTTTTCCTAATGACAGAAGCTGTATTGGAGAAGTGGCCTGACCAAAACACCAAGGACTTGTTCATAGCCTAAAAAAGGGATAGGAGGAATCTGCTTGTGGAGGTGTCACTCTATTGGAAAACAGACTTTGATAACTGGAACTTTCAAGCCATTCGTCCCCGAAAGGAGGAATTGTTACGTGCCAAAGGGGCAGGGTAGGCTGACCTTTTTCCATTTCTGTCTGATGACAAACTGGTCCTTGTTTGGAGAACAAGTTAATGCAGAACATCATTACCATATTAAAGTCATGCCATTTTTGACTGGGGAAGGAGAAATCGCCTTGCTTTGGACAAAGTTTTGGAGCTGCCTCTTTCTGGGTTTGCTGGGTACATGGTCTGCTATGCATGCCATGGGTGGTGAGGAAGGAGAGATGTTGAAAACACTGGCTGTGGTGGGGCAGGCAAGAGATGAAGCAGAAAGGGAATGCTGTTGCTCTGAAATGTTTTTCGATGCCTGCCACCTCAGGATACTTCTCTTTCACTGCTTCAAAAAGCTTCAAAAATTAGCCTGGAGACTTTTGCTTTGAGGGACTTGAACAGTTCATCTTCGCTCTGTTTGTGTCCTGGAGCTGCTTAAAAGAGATGGAAAAGCTGTCCAATGCTTAAAGTATCCTTTGATCGGCTTTGCCTACTCAGAGTAGCCAATTCCAATCCATCAGTTACTGTTGGTGGATTTTCCAGGACACGAGGAAGGAAGAGCAAGCAGTGGCTCTTAGAGGATCTGCCTGGGATCCCATAATGTGACGCATGGGCATGGTATGATTTCCACTGTCCAGTCTGTCAGGTGAGTTGGCTGGAGACAAGGGTTTGGTGCCCTGTAAAACCTGGCTGCTCTTTCCTGAGGAGTTCTAGGAGTCACTCTACATGTATTCATGCAGCATGATTTAGCTGTAGAAGAAATTTGTCCCCCTATAGAGGTAATATGGCTTATTTCCATGGAGTATGAACAAGTATGTGATACTATTTTACTACCCTTCGATATGACAGCCAGGACTGGAATGATGAAGCATCTGTGCTCTGGACTCTATGGCAGCACTCACCAGATGATTTTGAGACATTACTCAAATGTCCTTGCTGTGGCAATCACCTGTGACAGTACCTGCTTGCCTTCTAAAGCAGTAGCTCTTGACATAAAGCCTAATCTGAACAAATAATTATATGTCCCAAGGCTCTAAATTGTTATAATCAGGGACTAGGCTTTGTTTTGGCTTCATAGCATTTGGCATGGGAGGCTCTGGTCACTGGGATTTTAGTGCAGCAATAGGCAGGTGTTGATGCAATTCACCTCAAAATCTGGTTTGAAACTCCTTCACTTGGAGTCCTTTTGTGTTCCTGCTCTGCAACAGCTGGTAGCACTCATCAGCAGTGATTGTGGAGCTGTGGCAGTTAGGGAGGCTTCTGCTTTTCCTCATGTGTTCTACCTCAGACAACTACACCTCTGCCCTCTCTACCTTCCTCACTAGCAGTGCTGGTGAATCAATACCGATCAACGCCATTCTGCCAGTGCCCCAGTTCACAAGTTGGGATCTCAGCACACACCCAGTCTCTGTCAGTGGTTTCAGCCAGCTCGCTGGACCATGCGTGGTGCTGGCCGAGGTAGGGGCATGCATCTCCTCCTGCCACCAGTTCAGAAACCCCAGAGGAAGAAGATTCCTCAGGCAAAGCTGCTTATTGATGTGCCTCAGCATGGGCATTTGCTGGTGAGGCAAAGCCACCAGAGCATTGCTCAGTGACCTGAGAGGTATTTGGTTGGAAAATGTCTGGTTCTGTTCTCGTCTGCGAGCCATTTGATCCGTCCCCAAAGATGCAGCATAGCAAAGACCCTGGGGCCCTCCCATGGGTGACAATGGATACACTGGGGCCTCTAGAGCAAACTGGGTTGTCTACAAGTCAAAAAGTCTTAGAGACCCATTTCTAGGTGGGATTGTCAAAACAGAATAACAAAGCAAAAAAACCACTCCAGGCTAAATGTTATCAGTGATTATTTTTAACTTTATTTTTACTGTTTCTGATGTGTTCTTCAATCTGTCTTGTTGATGTTTATTTTTCCATTTGTGATAAGGGTCATATGTCATGCCTCCCTTGCATCAGGTGCTATACAACCATGTACTGTCTTTCTCCTCAACAGTTCACAAAGTCTTTCTCTGTGGATGAGTTCTCACTGGCACTACAGTCACTGAGTTGTATGTGCCCTTTAACAGGAGTTTCTTTAGAGGATGTAGGTCTCCTTATTTCTCTTCCCCAAAGCAATGAAGGAGTATGAAACTCCTCACTGGAAATAAAACAGGACATAAAAAGCCCAATAAAGTTTCAGAATATTTCCCATAATCAGAATTCTCATTTATTCATAATAATTAGCAACAACTGAATATTGAATGATTTGGATATTTAATATCATGAAACTTATTTGTCCTTGACTTTTGTTGATTTCTGCTCTATTTTCCCATATAAGAAAAATTAACTTCTTCCACACTCTCTAAAAACCTGGGACCTAAATGGTAATCTCAAAATAACTTAGATATTTATAAACCATAATGTACAGCTTCCCTAATACTCAAAATTCTCTGCTAAATTCAAATGAAGTGTCTATCTATGGAAGACCATTGTGTATGCTGTTTGCAGTGTGCAACCAGAGGACAAAGGCAGAACCTTTTTTATGAGTAGGACCTGCACTAAAGCCTGTTTAAACCATGTTTGATTAGATGCAGATGTAGAAACCTATTAGTGAAAATTTTATATAAAACTACTCATGCTGAATAAACTGAAACAAGGTAAATTACGTGGTGAGTAATAAAAAGTGAAACAGCAGGTTTCCACTGAAGAACCATCTTATCTTTTTTGGCAAGGTAAATAGCATGCTGAAGGAAATATGTAAGGTCCCACTGGACCAGCCTGTGAGGCTGCAGGAGCTCTGGGAATGCAACATCTCATTTCCAGCAAAAGGGCCACAGTATCAGCTGGGCTCTGCAACTAGTTGTCAAACAGTGTATCCTACAATACTGAGGTGCCAATTTAAGTTTAGCTTTTTTTTTTTCTTTTTTTTTTTCCCCTTAGATTTGGGAAACACCCAGAGTTTTCAGTCTCCTGTGGATGAAAAACAACGAAGTTCTCCAGGGGTGCACCTTGGTGGGGCTAGAAAGGTGCACTTTCCATATTGCTAATCTCTGAGTGAATTGCTCTGGTGTAAGGTAGGTTCTGAACCACAAATGATTTTTTTTTTTTTTTAAGCTCTCTATTTTTGCTGTTCCAGCTGAACACAAAATGAACACAGCGATCTGTGGGATGAGCACCAGAAACTGTAATACCAGGTAGAGCAAATGAAATTTGGAGCTGAAAATTAAATATTTTTAATTAAAATCCACATCTGCAAACCGCTCGCTGTTAGCCAGGCTTTGGCTGCTAAATTATGCTGACACACTGGGATCACCAATGTCAGAGACGGTAATCCCAGAGACGCAGCCAGCAGATCTCACTGGTTAATATTTAAAAAGCTGTTGGCACCTTATGGAAACCATTTTGTGAAATACTCTATCAAGGCTGATTTTTTTTCTGCTTCTGTGTAGTATCATACGTGGGTAGCTTAGCTGTCACTTCTGTCTAAAGGGCAAGCCTGGCCTTGGTGCAGGTTCCAAGAAGTCTTTAAGCTGTTTTGATGCGATAGCCATTGAATTTGGTGTCATGCCAGCAGTGTGCCGTGAGCTCAAGTTAGGCCATCCCCTAATGAGATTCTTCTAAGAACCCCTAATGAGTTCTTCGAAATTTTTCCAACTGCTCTTTCAGTGGCCATGAATAACAACTCTTGATTTCTCTGTCTTGTTTCCCATATATTTTTAGGCAGGAGAGGATTGAGGAGAGATGGATGATACACTGCTACGGTTATTGAGATGGGGGATTGTTCCACATGCCCTGTGCACCCTATTCTGCTGCTGGTTTGTTCCCCTCTGCTTCCCCAACCTCTCTGTTGGCCAACTTGAAGCCATGACCACAGCATCCCCCTGAACAGGAGTTTTGTCTCTGTGCAGTCCAAAGAGACACTCTGGGGCTGGAAACACGTGCCAGGAGAGGTTTCAGTTCACTGTCTTTTTTTACTGTTAACAGAATAGCTCTAAATCAGTCTCATGCAATCCTTCCTAATGCAGCTACAAAGGCAGGGAAGAGCTGAGGTGGAGTTAATTACATTCCTCTGCACCACTCTGCGTACATTATAGGCTGTGAGAGAAAGGGTTTGAAGCCTTTTAGCAATGATTTCAAAGCCAGAGAGTACAGCAACACATTTTTACCTGGTTAATATGTCTCAGCTCTCATCAGCATTTAGCAACCCCCTACCCTCTCTTTACTGCTGTGTTGGTTTTCTATGCAAATGGATTTAATAGCATGATTTTCATTAAAAAAACAACAACAAAACTTGTATCCTAATGTTTTCTATCAGTAAAGGAATAATGTCAAGTGGCAGATTAAGAAAGAGGTGCCAGAAATATTTTAGAAAGGCTTTTAGGAAGAGAAAATTCAGAGCTTTTTTGTTCAGCTCCTAAACTTCAGATTCGGTGTGTAAGTTTGTGTCTACTTAAATAGAGAAACAGGGGTGGTAAGAGAGAGCTGAGAATTTACAGACTTCAAATGTGAAGGTCTCTGCGAGACAAAAGCTTGTCACCCTCATATATCTTCCCAATCAGTTGGGCAACATGACTTAATCAGCTGAGACGGTCTGAGCAAACAGGGTTATCTTTCAGCTTTCTCTAAAAGTGGCCAGATTAATACTTAATTCTGTTGAATGAGAAGTGAAGTCAGGAGAAGCCTGCCTGCCTTGGAGAAAGGCTGCTGTCAATGCCACAGAAGAGGCAATGAAAAGCCAATGGTCAGGTTCACTTTTGTTTAAAATGAATTTCATTTGTTCTCACACAACCTGGTTGTATTTGTATTTTCAGTAATAACTGGGAATAATTAATTCTCCTTCATTTAACAGATCCCTCGCTCTCTCATCACTCAAGAGAAACCTCCAAATTATGTTAGAAAATAACTTTGACAACAAATTAACTCAAGATTTTAAACCAGTTGTCAGTGTCCTTTTAAGCCAAATCCTCTTTCCACTTATAGCACAGACGTATGAAAGAGGAGGCTGCTGTTCCTGAGTATGTAGAGAGGAAGATTGAGTTGTGCGTGGGAGGACAGAACAAGAGAACACTCCAGTTACTTGGGCCACTCCTCCAGCAAAATTATTAAGTATTGTTAGAAAGTACTTTGCAGGGGAAAGGAAAAAAAAAAAAAAAATGAATCTCTTAAGCTTAGTCAAATGATGGGGCTGAGCTTGTGGTAATAGTAATTAAAGGGGGGGGGAACTTTACTGAAAAGAGTTGGTTAATTTTCTTCACCAATTAGCCTTACTCTGGGGAGAAAGGGGATAACGTTTTTGTCACTGTTTCCAAACTGAATAAATCACCTAATCTACAAGCCATAACAAATCCTTCTTCTGTTCCAGCTCTTTCTGAAGTTATTTTTCCCCCAGAGAGGGAGAATTGCAGCCCCAAACTTGATTCGGAAAAGTCCAGGATATTCAAGCCTTCAAAGGTCATTCAGACACAAACTAAGACAGGCCATCTAGCAAACATGTGAGGATTGAGTTCAAAATCAAATCTAGGTAGTATAAATACCCAGAAGAATTTTCTTTCCATTTTCTATTTTGCTCCATCACTCATATATTGTACTATTGAGTTATCTAAAGAAATAAAGCATGTTTGTGTTATCTGGGTATATTCAGCAAACTTTATTCTGCTCCAAGAGTTCACCCATCAATTCCAGCCTCCGTCTAAGCTGGGGATGTGTGGATCTGTAGGTATATTACTGCATCTTTCTACACCCTGTTCCTCATGATGGCTGATCGACAGTACTTCAAAGAAAGGCCAAAACTGAACCCAGACAAACCCCATAAGCCTGCCAGAAGACAAAAAGGGTAAAGGGGGGAAAAAGTCCTTCCTGCTCTCCAGAAGTAACCACAGATGCATAAGATAAGTACAATGCAAATAAAAATCAATCCAGCCTCCTTTCAACCCTTTGGGGATATACTGGCATGCCGGATTCATGTCTCCTTGGCAATATGATCCCTTTCAAAGGCTTATCAAATTCCAGTTCAGATTCCTTACTCTAGCTGCTCAATTTTAGAAAACCGTAACCGAGTTTCAATGCTCAAATAATCAAAAATTAAAATTTTAAATTTTCATGGTAAGTTTGTTCATGGCCTATCTATAATTAACTGATCTAGTTCCAATAGTGTCCTTCAATTTAAGCAATCTCTTTCTTTACTGTTCTCCTAGCCCCACCATCCTGAACCCTGAATGCATTTAAGAAGTGTCATCATAACCTCTTAATCTTCAGCTGTTTAAATAAGATGAAGTCCCTTAACCTCTTCATAAGGCAGCCATTGCATTCCTGTCATGTATTTATACTCTTCTCTGCACTTGTCCTAGTAAGGTGGTGGTTCTTAAATACAGGTACCAGGACTAAATGAAATATTTCCACAGACTTTTATCAGTGCTTTCAATGTTTATACCTTTATTTTTGTTTTTACCAGAAACGCCTCTCCTAATGCATTCTAGTCATTACTTGGCTGACCAATAAACCAGATTCATTCTTTCCTCTGTGACACCTAATGGATTACTTTTTTTTTCAGGACTTTGAAATTTCTTTTTCCAGGACTTGGTGGATCTTTCTTTGGAAGAGTACAGCTGCAGTAATTCCAGTTTGATGAAGCCAGAGGACCACTGACCTTTGCTGGTCAACGAAATCTTATTACTCCATTTCTTCTTGGCATCTCTCCAGCCTTTTTCAGCATGACTTACGCTTGAAGTGGAGCAGGGGTTGTTTCTGTGCCTGGACGGGACTGGTAAGGTGAACAGAAGTCACAATTCTATAATAATAATAATAGTAATAATAGTAACAATACTTGCATAATGATAGTCTAGGTGATCCCCTCTTAGGCTGTATTCCTAATGTACTTCCAAATCAGCAGATGAAAAGGGATTTCCAAACACACTGAAGGTGTTAGTTGTACTCTAAACATCTTTGGCTACCAAGTTTTGCAAAATTACAAATCAATTTGAGTTGCCTATAAGGTTTTCTAAGAGTCACAAAACCAGTTGTAGCAAATTATATGGACTGTGTGGATCACGCGGATGATGCTTCAGCAGCTCCGTGGTGGTTTCCTGAGTATCAAGAGTTTAGATCAGTAGGGTCTGTCCCAAGTTATCATTCAGTTTTGGATCAAAGATCATATTTTTCTATGAAGAATGCAATTATAATTAGTTTATAAAGTGTTAGTAAATTATTAATAGAGAAGAATACTCAAGTGATGAATAACATGTTATAGATTATTTAAAACACATCAGTTCTAGAAGTATAGATGAATATAAACCTGGCTAATAAACATGGTATTGAACAGTCCATAACAACTGATTTATTCATTATTAATATATCTGTTGCTACCTGTTGTTCAGTATTTATGTGATTACCCTGACAGTAAATGAATCTAAACTGATTTCCTTTGAAACAAACATTTGGAAAAAGTAATTCTTCTAGATTCTGAATTTTGAATTTATCGAAGAAAACACATAAGTGTTTTTTTTTGTTCTCGTAGTAAATTAAAAACGTGATTAATTGTTTTTTGTGGCTTCCCAAAAGACCGTATTCCCTCTGCCACCACTCTGCCATAAGCTAATCAAGTTAATGTTCAGGCAAGGGAGTAAATGAAAATAATTATGTTCATCTAGGGCTCTGAAAAGAAAAAAGTTTACAACTTGACAAATGGGAGTTAACAGGACTGCTGGAAGTGTGGTCCTTGTGCAAGTACATTGGTGAGGTAGATGGGATGTACAGTTCTGGTTGCACACAACATTATCTGAGTGCAGCTCCTGGGATGACACTGAGGAAGGAGGAGGTAGGGTGAATATCAGGAAGCATTTCCTGGCAGCAAAGTTTGTTGGGTGGAGAAATGATCCCTCCAGAGAAATGGAGGAAGTCCTGTTGTTAGAGTCAATTAAAGGGTAGTCTAGACAAAACCCCCATTAGGATATTCTCCTAAGGACCAGCCTTGTAGATGGGGAGGGAAATGACATGAGGGATGGGAAAATGACCTCATCCATCTCTGTCACCTTTAAAATGCAGAGGCTATGTTGGTGTTGGCAACCCCTCTACAGAGGATGCCAGTTAAAGATGTTAATCGTAGGAATGATTTTGTGATACGGGTGGGAAGCAGTCAGTAAATATCAGTGACTCATAAGAACTGGAAAAACGTTCTTATGACGTGTTTTCTGGTCACTATTTTTTGGCGAATCCTGTATAATAATTAGCTAAGCACATGGGAAAAACTCTTTGGTCCATTAATAGTGCCCGATCGGTTACTGTTTGGATTGTTAATGTTCAGATTGCATCATCCTAAGCAAAGATAACAAAAGAAAAAAAAGATTAAATTGCAGTGCACCTAAAAACTTTGGAGCCTACTATGCTGGAGACAGTCATCTTGGCTCCATCCACGGCTGCATTACTCTAGAATTAATGCTGTAGTGTAATCAATAAAAGGAGCTCAACTATACCAGGGTAATTGAACCTGGCTTTGTTTTATCTCTTGTGATAGACCTTGGCCCTGTGCTCTGTAGCAGCAAGGGCTGCTTTATAGCCCTTGTCGATGCAAAGCAGTTGTCCTGGTGGGAGGATTGGTTACTTGAGGCACCCACCAGCAGAGAGTCACTGGCAGGGAAGGAGGACTCTGCTGACAGCTCTGCCCTCTCCATCCTGGTATCTGGCAGATGGGACACAATCAAGAACCCTGTCTGCCTGCCTGACTGTGAGGTATTGGAGCAGCTCCCTGTTGGTTTTGCAGGCAACATAAATACAATTAGATTTAGAGCTGCTTCAATTTATACAGCATTGGCATCTCCAAGACAGCTGGAAACCAAGAGGGGTTTTAAAACATCTCAGGGATGAACCAAATAAGGGTTTAGCTCAAAAACTAGCCCTATGCCTCATGCAGACTGACAAGGGTCTGTCAAACTCTACCTGTGCTGAAGAAGAGGGAGGAGATAATGATGGTTTTTATCTTCCTAAGGTAGGAATTATTTTTGTCTTGTGCAATAAAAGTTTAATAGTGTACATCCAGGGCAGAACTGTAAAATTCATCTAATAGTCAGAATGTTATCCTAAAAATTACACTTTAGTTAACAAAGCACACAGCAATCCTCTCCTTGTCCAACAGCTAGAAGTCTTGAAAAATCAGGTAGGGAAAGCTTAAAAGTGTTTTTCTTTATCTCACATAATGTAAATTGGTTTTGACTGTTTGTTTTTGTTTAGGTGGGGTTTTTTTGTTGTTGTTGGTTTTTGGTTTTTTTTGTTTTTTTTTTTTGTAAAGTGAGCTTCCAAGGTCATTAAAAATGAATGTGGGCCTTTAAATTTCTAAATACCAGAGGAGCTCCCATTAGCTCTCATCCTCCTGTCAATGTCTTTTCAGGAATATTGAAGCCACAGATGCGGAGGAAATGCGCCCAGTCGGTAGATAACGCCTGACTGCCCTCTGACCCTGGGGTTAAACTGCTGTCTGGGCTCTGCAGGCCAGTAACCCCCTTCCCAGGGATGGAAAGCTGCCAGCCAGCTGTCAGCATGCCAGGGCATTACATCCAGCGTGGGGACATGACTATACGATATCTTTTTAATGTCCTTTCCTTTCATGCCCCTCTGCGTTAGCAGGGACGGGGGGGATATTGTGCTAGCCGGCGCTGAGCCTCCCATGGGTTGTGTTTTCATAGCTGCCAACTAAATCTGATTAGTTTGTCTGCATTCCCGGGAAAGGAAATCTGCTGTTTATCACTGGGTCCATCAAATCCTGGGTATTTCGACTGATGCTTGTTAAGGCACATTATTATTTATTTTCCTTATTGTGCTATAGTCACAAGGATTTTTACAGTCTGTTGAATTATAGGTAAACGGGTGGTTTATCAAGCTAATCCAATGAGACTGGTAAACCAGAACCAGCCTCTCTGAGCCTCTGGTGCAATAACGGAAGGGACAGAAAGATAGAGATTCATGTAGCTTTGATTTGGTCCTGATGGCACTAAGGAGGGAAGAGCGATTGCTGCTGTTGTTATAACTGTGTAGGTTTGCTTGTGGATTGAGCGTTCTGTAGAGTCATCCCCTGCTCTCAGAGGTCCCCATATGCACTCGCTGCAGAGCACTGTCTGCCTGAAACATTTAACCAGAAGGTACCTTTTCCAAAGCCTGGATATGCTATAGTTTCATTAACACCATCTTGAGATGATTTGGGTTGGCTACTAGGGAATGG
>NW_010322292.1:150465-156100 GCF_000700745.2 Antrostomus carolinensis
TGCTGCCCTGGTGACTTGGTACCTGTCTCATTCCTCCCTGCCCTGGCAGTATTTGTAATAATACTGTGAGTTCACAGATGGAAAAATGAGTTTAAATGACTTGCCCCAAACCATATACAAAGTCTGTGCAGGGCAAGGCACTGAACTGGGGAAACTCAGGTCCTGAGCTAACCCTCTGTCCATCCCAACACCATCTTCCTTCCTCCAACCTGAGATGGAAAGCGGAGGTCACAACCAGGCACACTTTAAAGCACGGCATATAAGCAAGAGTAGACATGGGACTGAACGGCTTCCAAACAGGATCTTCCTACCTAAAGTACATCCGGTAGTTCAGCTGCAGAAAGGGCTCTTCACTTCCCTCTATATCATAATTATGCTTAGCTGCTGCCTACCCCAGATGTGCCTGCATCTTTGTGGTGGATGAAATGTCTCCTGGGAGGACACAATGTAGACAGTTTTTATTAGAGCCATTTTTCCCACACTTGGACCTTTCCAAGCCTTGACTCAGCACTGGCTATCAGTGGGATGCAACATGGTCTTCAGGCAATACATACAAACAGATTCCTGGTGCTCATCAACCACATGGGCAGTGTCTTCTGCTCTCGATGTAGAAGCTTCTAGTTTTTGTTTTTACCTTTTCTAAAATGATTGTTATGCATTTAAAAAGCTTTCAAAATATATATACCTTCCCATTGTTGCCTTGAATGAATTCTTAGGGAAAAAAAACAGAAGTGATTTTCAATCTGGCAGTAAAGCAGTGAGTATCATGAAAAAGGGGACATAACAGATCTTTTCTTCAGGTGATAAAGGTGTACAGTTAGTCTCAGTTTGAGTCCTGCTTTGTTATGCCTACACAGAAACTGGAAAATCAGTCTCAAAATACTGCCAGTGCAGCATGTTTGATTAGCACAGTCTCTGATGGAAAGGTAGAGGACAGCATGAGTACAAATTGCTCTGATTTGGGTGTAAACCATTGTATTTGGCTTAAACTCAGCATCGCTTAAGTTTCCTCCATATGTCCCTTCCACACCAAACCCCTTCACACACAGAAGTATTCTAGTCTGTGCTTAAAACACATATAGACTTGGGAGAGCACATCTGCTGACAGCAACAGCAGCTGTACAAAAGCATCCTCTGCTTGCTTTCATCTCCTTCCTAATGGAAAGGAAAATGGAGCATAAAGATATTCTGTGGAAGGTTAAGTGCTTCCATCTAAATGGGATGGGTTTGGAAGAGTCAATGAAGCAAAGCAGGGTAGGGGGGGCCGGGAAGCGGGGAGGGGAGGTCTGGAGGGGATGCATTGGTTTCTGTTGTTTGGCTGCAGATGTGTTATTCCAATTAACTTGAAAGCGAGAATGCGAGGGTTGAGCAGGGAGGGAAGGTGAGGAAGTGTTTTTATGGCAGGAGGTGAGGTCTGCGCCATAGACAGTGATGGAGATGGCCCTCCTGGTCTCTCTAAGGTCATCTGGTTTTATGTGAGGCGAGAGGTGTAAAACCAGTACATGAAACCCAAACAGGAAGGGCCTGAATGGCACATGTGGAAGAGCTTAACCAGCACATGCTTGACCCAGGGCTTGGATTGCTGCTCATCACCCAGTGGCCCCTGTAATTACAGGCTTTGCTGGACATGTTGCAATAGTAAGGCACAGGATAACCCACTTGCCTTAATTTGTTGATAAAACCTACAGTTTGACTATGTGTGTATGTCAAGGTCTATGGACTTGTTGGGTGGATGGCTGACATGAGGATATAGATGGAAGAAAAGGTCTTTAAAACATCTCTGCTGGACTGCAATGCTGAATATACCTACAATTGCACTGTGGTGGGAGTCTGGTGTATAAAACTGAATTCTATTGCTGGAAAAGTGGAGCAAAGGAAGTGTGTGAGGGGAGGACATGATAATACTGAGAATAAAAGTTAATTAAAAAATAAAATCAAGAGAAATGTGTCTCTAAGGCCACTTCTTTCACAGAGACCACCTGTCAAATGCTTCCCTGCCTATAAACCCAAGACTGGTTTCCAATCTACTCTGCAGTTCTTTAATTTTTAATGCCTCTCCCCTGGTCTCACAGGTGGCTGTTTTAGACAGAAGCTGTTTCCTGTATAGATACAGATGTGTGTGATGTACAAGCTGAACATGAGTGCTCAGGATTCGGGAACTGACACCAGCCAGGAGCAGGAGCTGCCAAAGGAGATTGTTAAATTGCAGAGAGAAAGGTGTCTCTGTATTGTTAGAGACATTGCTATGTCTCTTCTTCCTTCTCCCCCTTTTTTTTCCTTGACTCTCCAAAATGTTATCTTGGTGCATTTGAATTGACAACAGCACTAGATGGTAAACTGGAGGCAGACCATTCAAGGTGTGGTTTGTGTATGGGATTTTTGAGGCAAGAAGTACTGGTTTTAATCCAAGCCTACTCTGTGTTACAATAATTTTCTTCCCCATCGTTGTGATTCCAGGTAAAAAATTAGAGAAGTCGTAATTTTTTCTTTACCTGACTCACAGGGGTGTTGTGAGGCTCAGTTAGTTAATTATAGTAAAGCTTCTGAATAATAATCATAATAACACTTAGCAAATGAAAAGCGGGTATTATTATCGTTAAAGTAATGACAAGGCACCCTGCTGAAAGAAGCAAATATAATGCTGATTATTAAAATCATTTGTATTTAGTGGCAAATGTTGCTGCTGCTTTATAAACTTAGAGATGTAATCTTGTCCCCAAGCCATAACAATAAGTAATTCCAAGTGCTTTGTTGTTAGGTTTCTCAGGATATCAGAACAAACAGGTACCTTCAGTCAGAAGGAATTTTATTTTAAAAATTAAGAGAACAATGGAAGAAAAGAGAAGAAAAGCAACATCTTGCTGAGATGAGGCCAAAGGTGTGTGTCTTATCTGAGCACAAGGCGGCTGCTCTGCCCTCTCCATCTAGTGCCAGCCCACCCCAGGAGCAACGGGTGAATTTGGGAAAAGTTGCAAGGGGAGTGAAAGAAGCTGGGGCAGGGGGAGAAGTTTGAGTTTGGAGAATATCTAAAGGCAGAATTTTGGTACAAGCTATACACATTAATCAATTATTTCCACCACATCCAATGATAAACTCTCAGATTTGCTACTGTCTATATAACTCATGTATCTTAGGTTTTATTTTCATTATTTCCCTTGAGCTCTCAGTGCCACAGCACAGCCTGCTTGCTCTGGCTCCTCGTTTTTTTCTCAGGTATGTGGTTGCAGTTTTCTCCCATAAAACTTACCTGCTTTGCTCTGGGTATAGTAGGAATATGCCCCAAATCTGCCCGGGTCTAAATGCAGCAGTGCTGTGAGGCTGTCCTGCTGGGGAGAGCAGCTGGAATGAGGAAAAAGAAGGAGAGTTTGGGTCAAACCTAGTGAAGAGGGAAAACAACTTGTGATTTTTGAAGTAAACATCCATTTTTTGGGTAATAATATATCTTCTCCTTCCCTTTTTTTGCCACTTAACTACAGTTTAAGCTTTGAGCGACTGGAAGGGGCCAGTCAAAAAGTCATTGCTGTCAACTGCATAGTAGAAAAAAATCCTGCTCCCATCAGAAATATCTCCACCACAGCTGGTCACAGCCAGCTGACACAGAAGACATCATCTCAGAAAAGGGTAAAAATATTGAACAGGTCTCTGGAGAATCTTGTCGCTCTCTGGACGTGCTCTCTCTGAGTCCTGAGTTAAAATGAATGCTAGAGAGGGAAAAAAATCTCTGCGTAGTCACTCTTTGTGTTGATGGATAGGTTCAGTTACTAGGGCTATTAGTCCAGCATTTTTTAGAAACCTAAACTTAATTTTTGGAGGAAGTAAATTACATAAATAAAATGAGTATAATTGGATATCGCTCTGGTTCCACTGATTTTGGGGCTGTAAATTTTACCTGATATTCATGGTGTCAGGCTCCGAGGTCTTTAATTCTGTTTCTTAACGATGACTTATGCAGTGAGGGGCAAGTGTTTGCTTCAGCAAGTTTGACTGCCTCGAGGGGATCCCAAAATTGCTATAAAAGAAAAGGACTCACTTGTTAATGGAACCTCTTTGCTTTTGGGCTGCAATATTTCACCTTAAAGTTGGCTTTTGATCCCAGGAATGGTTATTATTCATATAAATCTAAGGCATGTGAATGTGGCATAAATATTTAGGTTGTCATTCAGATACTTGTATTTTACTCTTGATTGTATTGTGGTTGAGGTTGTGTTGTACTCTCAGTCCTGTGACTGCACATCTCTACTTCCAAGGTCTTTTGTGGCCAGTTTTGAAGGGTCGAATTGTAACTGTTTTCACATCCTAGGGTGAGAATACGTATATTTTAACTTGCGAGCCTTCAAGCTCACAAATATAGTACATGCAAGGACAGAATAAGCTTTATGGTGTGTTGGACAACTCTTCTCTCATCTTGGGAACCTGCCAGTAAGTTTTGATCCGTTTCTGGAAGGGTAAGTTTTGAGAACCAACAATTCATTGCCATAACTGCAGCATCCTTAGGCAGCACAGTGAGCTGGCAAGAATAGAAGAAACAGTAGATATATGAATTTCCTTTACCTCTTACAAGGTCTTGAAGCTAGCATCTCCCTGGATGATCGGGTGGGAGAGAAACAGAAGCCACAGAGGTATTTCTTCTGGTCCAGTCTGACAGAGGCATGTAGGAGCTCTTCGCTTCTTCACTTTCATTGTTTAATTTATTATACTGTCATGTATAAACATCTTCAGGAAAATATTAATTAGAATCTGTATTCCTTGACAAGTGACTCTAAATGGATTAAACATGCTTTACTTGATGAAGCAAAGAGGTGTTGATTAAGAGAAATTGAATTGTATCCCTGAGATAATTTTCTATCTCTGTATCTAGAGAATATAGACAAACCAATGCTTGTAGAAGAAACTGAGCCACTACACACCAAGTATCTGAAAAATAATATTCAGGACATACATATTAATTGATTTAATGTAAAAATGCTTGATGCAAACTTGTGCTGAGACTTTAAATTGAGGTCCTGACCATCCTCTGTGGTCACTAGAGGATCCCACAAGAATGGGAACGACCTGGCAATTTCCAGTTTGGATAATTATGTTCTGCCTCCTTAATGTTTCCCATGCCCTTTCAATTAGTATGGTAATCATCTTCACTTTGCGACCTACACTGAAGTATAAGTGATGGTACATGCTGTTAAATAGCTGCCTTGCTCCACCCTGGAATCAAATGTTTTTCAGCACTGATGCCAGTGCAGAGAGCTTTGTCACCTGGTGTGCATTCACTGATGGGACTGGGAAGGTATGGGACTCATAGACCGTGGTGGGGTCAGAGCTGCCCCCTCTCTGTGAGCTGCTTCGGGGACATTTCTGGATGAAAAGTCTAAAACATGTGGAAGAACTCACATTAAGCAAAAGAGGGGCAAATAAATGAGTTGTATGGAAAGGAGGGGAGAGTCATTGTAAATTCAGTAAAATAACAGCAGGTGAGGAGAACTCCACTGCAGCTCAAGGGTGAATTTTTACTATGACTAGTGCAGTCCATCAAGCAGCTGCAGAGGAGTGAAGAGGTGCTGCAGCTCCCATCTCCCTGACAGTGTGATTTAAAGAACTGTTCTTTGCTGGCCTGGCCTTGTGTCTTTCAGTCGCCTTGAAA
>NW_010322292.1:156145-182998 GCF_000700745.2 Antrostomus carolinensis
AAAAAAAAAAAAAAAAAAGAAAGAAAGAGAAACAAGGGAGTGTGCGGTTGACTGTGGGAGAGAATTTTCCACACTGAACCCCCTGGTCAGCTATTGAGACAACAGGAAAATTTCACTGTGCCTCACATGATTGGTTTATGTTCATCTTCATTAATAGTAAGGAGTTTTGTTCTTTTTTTTTTTTTTTACACCAGTATCACACCTTGTAACAGATTCAGTTTGCACTGAGCCAGTATCCCAGCTGCTTTTTGGATAGCAGAGTTTCTGTGCAAGAGCTATGTTGCTATTTTATATGGTTTTTTGATATGCAGCCTAAATGAAGTCTCTGAAGGAGGATCTGTCTTGCTAACAGCCATCATTTTTATATAAAGTTGAAGGTATTCATATTATGTCTTCATCTTCTATATCTCAACTAGTAACAATATCACAACTACTCCCTCCTGACAACTATATTCATTTCTCATTAAAGATATTTCATGTTTTATTCAGGAATTTAAATGAAGCTATCAGAGCCTGTAATAGCAACAGTTTGGGATAATTGTATCTCATTGATGGCAGCCTCAAGAGTTCTAATTAATATATATTTAGCTCCCTGGCTGTCTTTAGACCAAACGCCTCAGTATGAAAGACAGTGAGAGGCAAGAAGGGCGGGGGAAGGGAACAGACTCCAAAATAACAACCCCTAATTGAAATTTGGATAGGAAAATCTGTATTGCAAGAAGGAACTGCGTGCTTTGGGATTCTTTCTTCACCCCCCCCCCCCCCCCTCTATTTGATCCAAAATAACTTTTGAGATATGGAGTCCTTCTCAAGAAAAGAAAATAGAAGAATATAGATTTACTGCCCACTTGTTTAGGGGGGAAGGAAGGATGACAAATACATATTTTTCTCCTCCAATGATACACCTGATATCCGAGTTCAGCTTATCAGTGGTCTGTGCTTTTATTACCTCTTTCCTTCAGCCAGAGTGCTCCATTCAAAATTGCTTAGTTTCACAGATATGATCTGCAATGCAAACAGACTCTCATTACACTTTTCATACTTAAAAAAAAAAAAAAAAAAAAAAAAAGTTTATTTTGGTGTATGACTGATTAGCCCTCACCACACAGCTCTCAATTTTCTTATCCCCTTTGGGTTTTGTTTTTTTGTTTTTTTTTTTTATTCCCCCCCTCCTTTCCTTCAATGCTGCCTTTCTCTCTGCTGTTATGAAATGAGGCTAGAAAAAGATTTGGGGAGAGGGGGGTATTATTCTGTCATTGGAATTCATAGCACTTGTATTCACTTACAAGCCTGAACTATTTTCTCAAATCACTTCAGTCTCTGTGACTTTCTCAGACTGTAGTTTATAAATCACTTTTGTGGTACACTATCTAGAGGGGATCAAGACCCCTGGAAGCTTGAGTCATATTGAATTGCATTGTGTAACGGAGAGTCATTAGGAGTTTACAGTCAGGGGGAAAAAAGAAGTCTTATAAATAGGCTAATTCAACGGGCACTTATATGTTTTAAAGGCATTATTGAGGAAGGAGGATGGTAGTATTATTCGCTCCCAATTTTGCTCTCATCAGCAGCAGCTAAGGGTGGCTTTTCAATAGGACAGGAATAGAGATTTTATAGACCTCCAGGTTTAAAACCACTATTTTTTTTTCCCCTTTATTATTTAAGCAAGTACTAAGGACTGTTTAGAGGTTTATTTAACTGGCTTTAAAACTGGAAGCTAATCCAGCCTATACTAGCTCAAATTGCCTCAGTTTCTCCTGAATAAGAGTTGCTTTTCTCTTACTTCCATTGATTTTTTTTTTTTTTTAAAGGTGTTCATTTGAGAGAAATATCCAGTGCAGAGCAGAACAGGGGCTTTCTGACAGCGAAAGGATTTTTGGTAGGAATTTTACGTGGCAGCTGCATTTTTTTCAGTACAAATCTGACAGGCTATTCTAGTACAGCATCTTTTTTTTTTTTTAAGTAAAAAAAGGTTGATGATGTAATGAGAAGGTATTCTTTTCATTTGGGTGTGTTTTACTTGCAGATTCATGACACCAAAGTGTCAACCTCTGGGTGTTGCCTTGCTGCAGATTGGATTTTCTTGGCTGAGGTTGGGGGGTATCAAATACCTGGATATCCTCACACTTACAGGTGTGGTAGGGAGAACAATGACCAGAAGCAGGTGCCTGGCCCTCAGGAACTTCAACTCACTGCCAACAACCTTGTTCCTAGCTGAAGTTGCTGTTTGTTTGTTGGTTTTGTTTTTTT
The DNA here is from genome assembly GCF_000700745.2 of Antrostomus carolinensis. Classification (NCBI taxonomy): domain Eukaryota; kingdom Metazoa; phylum Chordata; class Aves; order Caprimulgiformes; family Caprimulgidae; genus Antrostomus; species Antrostomus carolinensis. The sequence goes on from NW_010322292.1 coordinate 158,396, forward strand.
TAAAAATGACAATTTTCACTATTGTCTGCAGATCTCAGTCCTGTGTCATCCACTTTCATGACATCTGCAGGGTCGTCGTACTCAGCATGGAAAGGATTTTCTGAGAAAAACAAAGTGAACCCTGGGTTAAAAACAAGAGTGGAGTCAGAAGTTCAAAGGGTGGAGAGTTGAGCGGGCTCGTGTGGCTGGCAGCAACTCGACGTGAAGTGTCTCCTTGGGATTCAGTTGATGGGTTGCTTTGCAGCTCTGCCCCAGTGCTTCCATAACCTGGTCTGGAATCCAGCCCAGTCCTGAGAGATGGAGGGTCAGTTCAGTTTGATAGTGTAAGGTCAGAAATGGAATGAAGCTGGGATATTTCAATTGAGATTCAAGTGTATAAAAATATAAATCAAAAAAAGCAAAATCCTTGAAGGGACTCCTTGCAGCTGTTGTGGGAAATGAAAGGCTTTAAAATAAGAAGACTCAAGAACAGGAGAATCCTACAGCCAGTGCAACTAATAATGCTATTTGGTCTCGACTTAGAGAAGGGCAAAGTCCTCTCTGTAGTCTGGAAAAGTATAGAGGGTGTACTGTCAAACCTGGGGAGAGATGCTGCTCCTTAACATTGCAAGCTGGGGAGGTTGTATGTGCATGTAGACACAAATTACATCAATTATACTGCTACTTGCTGCTCAAATACATTGAAAAGGTTATTCTAAAAAGGCTTTGCCAACTGTAGGGACCCTTCTTCTGTGTCCTTGAATACTCTCAATAGGCTCAAAGTTCACCACCAAAGTCATGGAAGGGGAAAAGAATGGGCTTTTTCATCCATGTTACTCCTGAACGCTGCTGTCTCATTTTGCTGCAGGATACTCATAATTTTATGCTTATTTAAACAGACACATATCTAGTTTATGGGCATATTCCAGGGGAAAAAAAAAAATAGTCATGTAGCTTAGAGTGCAATTCTCATGGGCAAACACCTGATCCCCTTTAATAAGAGATAAAAGGGAAACTATTCCCTTGCTAAGCTGCTACATTACAGAGCTTTGCTCACAGTAGCACGCTGGTAGCTGCACTTGTGACTGGTGCATGGTGTGGCAAAGGCTCAGCTCACAGGTACAGTGATTGTCAGCAACTTGTGCCAGTGCCACTTCAACCCACTGTAGCAGAACTTGTAGGTAGCGCTAAGGACCACACAATTAAGATACAGGAGAGGTTTAAGAGTTCAGGATGTGCACATCTGCCAATCAAACACAGGTCAAAGGTGGACCTAATTGATGTTTCAAGCTGCATCAGCCTAGGTCCTTACTGTTTTAAGGTTTAGATTTTTTTTTTCCTTCAGTAGTTCCCAGTGGTTTGATATTTTTATCGCTATTAGTATTTCCTTGAGGAAAGCAAGTTGAGTGCTCAGCTCCCATGTGCTAGCATACTGCCCTCCTCCCAAGGATATTTATAAGTTTACATTTGTGGGGTTTCTTTGAAATAGTCCATGCTGGTGCACTTTCATTCTCTGTAGTATCTGTCATTAGTGGATCATAAGCTTTGGATTACCTTGTCTTGCCCACAGAGATGGTCAAACCAGTTTAAAAAAACCAGATGGTTCAGCTGTTTAAAGTAATAAAAGCTGTGCAGGTAAAAATGCTGGATCCATATTTTTAGGGACAGCCATAGCATGTCTCTTCGTGCAAATTTAAATTTTAAGTTTAAATTTAAAGCTGCAGCATTGTCGTTAACTGGTGATGCAATGAGACATGCTAAAGGCAGGTATGTGACACTTAGCTGGTTACTGGGGATCCTTGAGAACCCAAACCAGAAAAGGTAGGCTGATCTCTGTGAGTGTTACCCCCACACACACCCCACTATCACCCATATTACAAAGAAAAGTGCCACGAAGACTTTAAGGAGATGGAATATACAGTGTTTAGTACTTGCTGTGGCTTAAATAAGGAAGGCCATAGACTCGCTTTTCTCGTTTGGATTTGTGAATCTGGTCTCCTTTTTGGTCCCTGGTGGATGAAATTGTGCTGTTATTAACTGCTTTTGGGGATATTCAAGGAGTGATCTCTAAGCAAAGCATCACTCAGGATCTCAGATTTCAAGAAAAGCCACTATAGGTGAATTTAATGGTTCTGACATCTCAAAGTCCAGCATGTCCTCATGTACATTTTAAAGCAGAAAGTAAATGTTGGAGATGTTGACTGAGTAACTTTTCAGGCAAACTTGTATCTTCACTGAACCAGAAGGTATCTCTTATTCACACCAATATGGACACACCAGGAACCCCTTAAGAAACTACATTTAGGAGAAGGTTCCATTGAGCAAACCCAATGTGCACTTAGTTCAGATAAACCCTGGAGAGTCAACCAGTGAGACCTCAAAGTCCAGTGTAATTTGCGGTCTTATGTATCCCAGTCAAACTTCACTGCTCTCTTTCTACAAATCAAATGGAAAAAATCAGGCAAAATGATCAGGCGTTCAGATGTGGCTCCAGAATAAGTGCATAGTCTGCTCCGTGGTGTCTGGGTCTTGTCTGATTTCTGCTCATATGCCACTTAAGAAGTCAATATAGGTTTAAATTTGACATTTAACCTGTGCAGAAACATCTACCTACTTAAAAAGAAGGTAGATATTATTTGAGTGTATTTAATAGTTAACGATGCTGTAAATGAGTCATTTTCAAAACCTTTTCTTCTGTTTGGATAATTGCCCTAACAAGCAGCAGAGTTAAATGGCTAACCTGCTTCTCTCCTCAAGTAGCTGGCAAAATGTTTCTTACATCTAAAGCTTTATATAGTGCCTTTTACAGAGGTGTAGTGCATGAAGAGAAAGGAAAACATTATGGAGATGCAGCTCAAAATGTCTTCTGATTTTTCTGGTGGCCACATAACACAGAGGGTTCCTCTATGGAGAATGTGTTGTACTCCTCGCTAGGGAAAGGGGATCCTTGCAAGTTATTTTAAAAAGTTGCTTAAAATAGATAAATTCTTATCCCAAAAGTCTGGTAGCAAATGGGAACTTGGTCTGAGAGAAGATGGAACAAGCAAGTGCCCTCTCCTTGCTGATTGTGGCCTGACCTCACCATCTTATTTTAGGATTTGATCAATGATATTGTAGCATTTCAAAATTCTCTAGTTTGAACCTATTCAAGTTTTTGTGGTGTCTGACTGCTCTTCCTTTTCTAAACAAGAACAGAAAACTGTATACACTCAGAGAAACTAATAATAAGGAAAATCTACTGAAAGCAGGGTGAAAGAGAAAGGAAAAGAGAGGATTAAACAAAAACCCTGCTTTGAATCCATCCTCTTGTTTTATGACCGACATAGATTTTCTTTGACATATCAAAAAAAATAAGAATTGAAATCACATGAAGGGGCCAGAGATAGAAGAGAATTGTCTGTAGCATTTCCACAAAGCCACTGATGGTTTGTGCCAGCATTGGCTACTCTTCCCCCACCTCTTACTATCCGTTCCCCCTCGTTACACGATCCTACTTGGGAACACGTTACCAAGGACTGAGAATCAGGCCAGTGGCTGCTGATGTTAAAAGGACATGACATGTGCACAAGGCAGGGCATAGGGGCTGGCTGCACATATTAAAGGCAAACACATCACAATCCGATTAGTAGAAATGGAGTGTGTGTGCTGGCTCTGGGAATTTTTTTTTTTTTTAAGTAATACTTCTGTGCTTTTTCTATTGATTGATTTATTTTTGAAAGGAGCAATTCCCTTCAAGCTTTTCTCTCTCTCCTCTCCTCCCTCCTTCTCTCCACCTTCAATTTCTTCATCCCTGCATTTTCACCTCACCAGAGCTCCTGAGGAGCAGGAGTTCAAAAGTAATTGGAGTAGGAAAAAAATTAAAAAAATTAAAAAAATTGCAAATGCAAAGAACTCTCTAATCTCTTCTTGACCTGTCCTGTAAAACAGGCAATTTCTGCAAATCTAACACAAACTTGGAAATCTTCAGTACTGGGAGGGATAAAAGCAACACACAATATTTCGTTAGAATTAAAGCTGACTAGCTAATTGTGTCTGCGTGTAGAGAAATTTTAGCTAACTATGTTTTAAGTTGTTTTAATTGTGTCTCATCTTCCTTAGTATGTTACTTATCCATCAGAGTTTTTATTACTTCACTAGAATGCATGTCCTGTAGCTTGCTTTCATTATTTTAGTAGGAATGAAGAAAAAGGGAAAGAGATTCCTAAAGGAAGGACAGATTTTAAGATTCTGATACCATAAAAAAATACAATTTTCATTAGATTCAGCAAGTTTTATTGAATACAGTCTGTATTCAACATCTATAATAATGTGTTCAGGTTCTGCTATAATGGGCAATACTATGCTATTGGACTGCAATCTTCAGTCTAACTGAATAATTAAAGGTGTAAATTTAAGTTTGCTTATAGTCCCATTGAGAATAAGGGAATTTCTTGTCTGTATAAAGTTAGAGTCACTGTAAGTAGTTTGTTGGTTGAGACCCAAAGTTTCATCTCAAGTCATTATGCTCAAAAGTATCCTTGCTCAGCAAATCACTTAAAAACCTACTTAGTTTTAAGCATGTGCCCAAATCCCACTGCTTAGAAAATTAATTTTGTTAACTTGTGGTGATGAGGTTAGTCTAAGGGAAAGGTCAGTCATCAGAGAAATCAGACAGGCTTTTCTTTGCACTCAGGATGGTAAATACATAGAATTTAGAGAGAGGAAAACAAAACCATGGGGAAAAGCAGAAGTTCAAATGAGGTAGGTGGACCTACATGGGCATTCTTGCTTCCTTCCTTCCCACAGCTTCCTCTGTTCCTATAATCTCAGCACAGATGTTTCCTTTTTAATCCCTGGCTCCAGCTGGCAGTGCATCTCTGCTCTACCGTACTTAGTCGCAATTACTGCAGACATTAACTCTGCACATGCTTCGGAAATTGACTGCTTTTTCTTCCTTGGAAATGTTGCTCATCATCAGGTTTTTAACAGCCAGAAATAAAGGCCATTTGTGTACTGATGAATCCTATTCCCTTCAAGATTTGTAAGAGAGATAAAAGGCACAAGAAGCAGGCTTAAAACAATTGCTGGCATAGTGGAAATTTCATAGAATTATAGAATTATTTGGGTTGGAGGGGACCTTAGAGATCACCTAGTTCCAAACCCCCTGCCAGGGGCAGGGACACTTTGCACTAGACCAGGTTGCTCAAAGCCCTTTCCTTAAATTTGGATATTTAATTTACAATAAATTCCTTTACTAGTATGGAGAGTCTTCATCATGTGATAGAGAAGGAATGGGAAAAATGTCAAGCACATGCCACATTCACCTGCCTGCTGTTACTTTCCAAATGAATCACAAGTGCTTTATTTATTTATTTTAATTAGCAAAGTGGAGGTTTGGTATACAAAACTGATTTCAGGGTAAGTTTTGTTGTAGATTAACTTTCCTTTACTAATGGAGCAGGGGTTGATCAAAGTGTCTGGAGTCAAAACCACAAAATCTGCACCTGATGGTCAGATCCACTCTTTTCCTCTCACTCAGGCATGAGACTGTATCACCTCATGTTCACCCATTTGTGGTGTGACGCTGCTGAAATGCCACTACAGCCTGGTATGACCTAGGCCAGGTTCTTACTGAGAAAAAAATAACTGATCCTTGGTCTTAACAGCAATGCAGAGTCCTCCAGCTGCTGGATTCAGGGGTCCCAGTTTAACTTGATTATCCTGGTAATGTATTTTTTTCCATATCCACATCCAGCAACTTTCCCTTGCACGTATAAGCTATCTGAGCCAGCTACACTACCATGGCAGCTGAGACTGATGGGCAAAGGAAGATGAAGAATCTGGAGACCCCACATATCAGGTATGGCAATTTATTTGCTTTGATGAAAACTGTTAAATAACTTAAATACACTATATGAAATACCTTTAAAATAATCAGAAAATCCTTCAGTTGAGCTGGACTCTATTTTTTTGCATGATACTTGTGGATTCAGATTTTCTATTCCTGATTCTTGAGAGCAAACTGAACTTGTGCACTGAAATCTATTCACAAAGTTACTGTGTGTTGCTCATCTTGTTCTCCTCATTCCCCTTAGCACTTGCTGAAAGCACTGAATACGTTCCCATTGCTTTCCACCCCGTTCCTGTGAAGAAGGCAAACGTCCAGCATTTCAAGTGGCTGCTAATATGACGTGTATAGCTTCAGACATTTATGCAAGCACCAAGAATAAGAGGATAAAGTTGGCAACAACCTGGGGTCATCTTGCCTATAAACTGCCTAACCACTGCCCTCCAGGTAAGAAACTAGAAACCTGTGCTTATCTCTACCAGTTAGTGTTCTTAGGTGAGCAAACCATTGCAGATTAGATAGCTGTGCTGTTACAGATACAAAAACCTTTGAAAGCCCCTGGAGAGCTTTCAGTATGGATTCATACTACCTCTCAGTCAATAAGAAACACAGGATTTGTTTGACAATGACAGTTCTAGGACTAAAATGAGAAAGCTCTGCCAAATGATAGCAACTCTGTATGCTCCTATGAAAAACTTGCACAGACATGGGTACAGTTTTCCCAGGAATGACCCATAAAAATGTAGATTATTATATAAAAGGAGAGGTTTATTTACACTGTATTGCCTAATACTGCATGCAGCTTTCAGTATCATTGCCCTCCATTGAAAGGGCATAATGATTGAGTATTTTGGCTTCCTACTGCTATTGTATCCATTCACTGATGGGGAACAAGGAAGGAGAGTGAGAAGAAGAAAACAAAACTGAAAGTGCTTGAGGATAATTCAACTATGAAACTGTCTTCATTAAATACAAGAAAAGTGCAAAATGAGTCCTCTTTGAAACTTGCTCAATAAAAGCTCTTATGAAAGCTTTCGATAATTTTTGTCCAGCTTTGGGTCTTCTCGTATTCTTCTAGTCAAACTGAAATGTGTATATAGGCATTACTGAGATCAGCTATTGGTAAATTAAAGAAAACAGTAAGTGCAGCTTGGCTATTACAGAGAAAGTGACTGTGCAAAATCTACTACATAAGAAAAATAAGAAGAAAAAGTAAATTAATGTTTGTTTGGTTTTTTTTTTTTAGCTGTGGGACTTCTCTTTGCTTTTATTTCGTGTAGCATGCCCAAGAATACCACAAATAGTTTGATATCTATGACAAAAAAAAAAAAAAAATAAAATGAGTGGGGGCTTTTGCATTAGGGATTGCTTGGTAGGAAAATCTAAGAACTGGGTTTTTTTTTTTTTAAAAAAGGAAAAGAAAAGAAAAAAGCCAACCCAAACCAAAGTCCTGCAAATCTGTAGAACCCGCTAGGGAGAACTAAGACATAGCTGCACTGAGGTTAGATGCAATAAGGCTTCTACATTGTAATATTTAACACTTGAAACCAGTTCCAGGTAACTTAGAAATAGTTGAGCTTGTGAGAATAAACATTAGTAAAAAATTGTAGCAGGAGTCACATTCCTTGGAGGATGAAGGCACTTCAAAGCTACATCTCCTCACCTGCTTAATTCTTCTGCTTTACACCATAGCAATGATCATTAAAGTTATTTTTCTCCATTAGAGAAGTTTTGCAGGTTTGTTAGCTTTAGCTTTTATGAGTTGATATAACTTAGCTGGTAGTTTAAAATGTTTAAAGGAACTCATTAGCACTTACTTATTTTTTAGTAAATCCACTGCATTTTACACAACGTATTTGTTGCACATAAGGAAAAGGGATTCAGCTTCTGTGTGCAGCCAGCGAGATTCATAAAAGTGTTCTCCAATCTTTTTGAACTAATTTCCTGAATCTCACAAGCCTGTTGATTCTCTCACTACTTGAGCATGTCGACTGATGCCATGTAAAGTTTGGAACAGAGATCAAGTGTATGTTCTTGATGCGCCCTGTTAAGTTGGCTACTGTGGTAGAGTTGAATGAGAATTCAATTGTGATGGAAGTTAATAGGATTTCTTTTTATCACTGAGGTGATGGGAAGTGGATGAATCTTTGAGTTCACTTTGGCTTCCAAGCTATGTCAGCTTGTTCTCAGTGGTCTCACTGCCTTTCCAGAAAAAAATCTCTTTCCAGCATAGAATCATAGAATAGTTTGGGTTGGAAGGACCTTTATCTAGTCCAACTTCTCTACAATGAGCAAGGACATCTTCAGCTAGAGCAGGTTGCTCAGAGCCCCATCCAACCTGACCTTGAATGTTTACAGGGATGTGGCTTCTACCACCTCTCTGGGCAATCTGGGCCAGTGTTCCACCACCCTCATTATAAAAAATGTCTTTGTTATAGCTAGTCTAAATCTCCCCTCATTTAGTTTAAAACCATTTCCCCTTGTTCTATTGTAACAGGGTCTGCTAAAAATTTTGTCCTCATCTTTCTTATAAGCCCCTTTTAAGTATTGCAAGGCTGCAATAATGTCTCCCTGGAGCATTCTCTTTTCCAGGCTGAACAACCCCAAATCTCTCATCCTTTCTTCACAGGAGAGGTGTTCTAGCCCTCTGATCATCCTCGTCACCTTCTCTGGACTCCTTCTAACAGGTCCATGTCTTTCTTGAGCATGACTGCATCTGTATCAATAAGCAGTGCAGTACCATACGAGCTGCTCCGTGGAGGGCAGGTGACGATGCTGTGGGCTTTCTATGCTACAAATATTTGGGGGAGGATTTGCTTTTGACTTCTTCTATTATGGTCCCATAAAATGAATTTCCGTTAACAGTTTGGGTGCAAGTTTTGTTATTTTTATCTGACCGCGTGGAACGTGCACCACAGTGCAGACTGTGGGGGTGATTGGGAGATAAAAGCACATTTTTAATCCAAACACACACACAAATATAGACACAGCCTACTTTTCTCTCTTGCCAGCTTCCTTATGAGGAAGAGGAACTGGCTTAGAGAAGTGATCCCCCCTAAATCACAAAGACTGGTGTAAGCAGCAAATAAATGAAGAATAGAGGCTTTTCTCCCTTTCTGAGACGTATATGAGAAGGCAAAAAGTTCTTTCTATCAACTCCTAATTTCAAATGGTTATCACATAATTTCTGTAGAAGGTTCTGGATGTTGCCTATCTGGTTTAATTTGGATCGAGAGATCACGTGGTTTGTTTTTGTTCCTTGACTAAACGGGCTTGATGCTGAGATTCACTTTTCTTTAACTGATATTTTTGTTATGAATTTAAGCTGGCTTCCCACAAACACTCCTAAATAATTGATACAAGTTGGCTATTTCCCTGGGAAAATGTATGTCTTAAAATATTTGAAAAACCCAAATTTGTATTAAGATTTAAATTTGAATTGACATTTCCTTGCACAATGTTTGTCTGTCTCCATTGTGTTTATAGGCAGAGGTTATGTTTTTGGCAAGTTGACATTTAATATTTTTTCTATAGTTTGCTCCAGAAGGAATAAAAATTGTCTCAAATTGCAAATTCAAATGGAGATTTTCCAAGTGCCTATATTACAAGTTCCCTTTCACCATTTCAAGACCAAGCTGTCTACTTTTTGGTCCTCCTACTATCACTAAGCACTCATGATAACAGAGTTAGTAAACATTTTTCAAGGAGTTAGACTCATCAGTCCCATATTATCACTAAATGGAGTTCAGAAGCAAGCAAAAGGAGAACCAAGAAACCCTGCAATGTATTTGTCCCAAAGGAATGGGCAAAATTTACCACCAATGTCTCTTCCAGCCTTCTAAGACAATGTTAGAAATTTTTTTTTTTTTAAATCTAAATGAAACAGGGCAAAACTACAGAAAGAAGATGGTAACTTCTAGGATAAGGGAGTATAGCAGCCAAGAAACTACCTTCAGAACCATTTGAAATCAGACTTCCCCCTGGCACAAAGAAGTCCTAACCCCTCTCAACCCCTTACTTAAAACTGTAGGGAGGGGGAAAAAAAAAAAAAAAAAAAAAAAAAAACAAAAAAAAAAAAAAAGAAAAAAAAAAAAAAACAAAGAAAAATAAAAAGAAGAAAAAAGTAAAAGGGGAAAAATAAAAAGACAAGGAAAAGGCTTTTAGGTCAGCTAGTACATGCCTTGCTGATCCAGGCATGCTGCTGACAGTATTTTCACATCCATGAGTGCTTTGTCCAGGCTACTTTAACTCCATCACTAGGGCTTCCATCTGCTCTCAGGAGGGATCATTCCATTTATCTGTTATGAGTTGACTGTATGGATTTTTTTTTTTAAAGTTTTATTTTTATTTTCATTGACAAACCAAGCAATAAAGATTGGGTAGCCAGGCCCAAACTTCTCCACAGTACATGTGGGGGTTTTTTGGTTTTGTTTTGTTTTTGTTTTGTTTTTTATTCTGAGAATAGGAAAAAGCTTTCAAAGTAGAAAGTATCACCTCCCCCTTGCTGCTCACCATCACGAAACCCTGACTACAGAAGCGTCTCATTCATGCCCTGAAGTGTAATCCCTTGAGATCTCAGAAATACTCTATAACCTGAAAACACTCTTTGTTTTGAAGGATAAGAAATAATGGACTGTTGCCACAGTAGGTAAAATGTAGGGTTTTGTCTTGAATTAGTGTCAGCTTTTACTAGGACATGGGGCCTCATATGTACTTCTGAACTAGACGTGTTATGATCCTGCGTGTGTTCTCTGCCGCGTTAGCTCTATTACTGAGCAGAGTTTGTCTGCCTAGGGCTTCACTTGCCAGTATCAGACAGTTTTGAGCCTGATTCTGATTTACTTTACACTACTTCTCTAAATCAGACAGTTGCTATCAGCAGGATGATTAATACCAGTGTGAAGCAAAGGTGGGTGTGACTGACTTCATGCACTTTGCATTTCAGGGAGGAATAAAAATTTTTTTTCCAATTTTTGCTTTTGGTTATAGGTGAGCCATATCTAGGTTTGCAAAGGGAAACAGTTGAAGGGAGGCTATATGGGGGGCAAAATGCAGTTCCATTGTGTTCTGCCTGTGAATTTGCAGGCTGCTGTGCTAGGCATCCAGCTCTTTGTACTAACAGGAGTGCTAATATGATGTATTAAATGTCACACCAGCATCGCTGGGTATGCATATCTCTCCTGTTGTACTGCCTGTTTATGCTTATTCAGCTCTTTGAATAATTTAACACATTTCATACTCCAAATTACCCACAACAGTTTGACGGGGCTGCTGGCAGTTTACTTGAAACACTCAGTGTTAGGTCAAAGTAGGGCCCAAGTATCTGCTAAATAGAAGGACATTTCATACTTAGCAAAGTGTAATTAGATGTATTCCTGCACACTTTTCTTTTGAAAAATAGGTAAATCCACGCTAATCCCACTGGAACCATAGAAATAAAGGGCTGTACTTGGCACTGCTATGTAGAGCCCTACATCAGGAATGATTTGGGCTGAAGAAGAGTTATGGAAGCCAGGAATTGCTGAGGACAGGTGAAACTAAGCAAGATGACATGGCTGTATCAGCATGTGGTTCACGCAGCTGCAGAGCAGAGGTACTGGTTACCTTGGTGCTGTTAGGCTGGGATTAGGGATTTGGGAAACTTCACTGACAGCAGTGTAATATTCTTCATGGATTTATCTGAGACTTAGAACAACTGTCCATGGGTGGAATAATGAACCTGGAAGTTAAAGCTGGATTCCATTATCTGACTTGGAGAGGGAAAGAAAATCTTCATGCTGTTCTCTCTGTTCCCAAGGGAACATTAACTTTTTCAGGCAGCAACTTTAACATCACAAAGGGAAGGAAAGACCCAGTCAGTGTGGCTGCCTGAACATCCAGCTGGCCACATGCAGCTAAACCCACACAACTGTGTTGATGCTGCATTGTGGCCAGCACCTACTTCCCGACTTGACAGGAGTTGGGATGCAGCTGGTGGATGTCTCAGTGAGCATGTGGACAAAGCATACGGTGGTCTGCACTCATCCATCCCCTGAGCTGCTGGAACCAGTTACAGGAGGTGCCCATTGTGGATTGGTACTGCAAATTCTCAGGCTTCATCTTTCTCTGTCATTAATTAGCTCAGGTCCTTGCTCTAAGGACATTTCTGCTGGGTGGGAATGAAGATGGGGCATGAACCTTGGCTGGACAGCTGAGTCTGGGAATCCTGCTCAGGATTAACATGAGTGGTGGTCCATAAAATGCTGCTGTTGTTTGGATTAAATTAGGAAGCAGACACTGAGCTGAGAGAGACAAAGTACCTGGTGGTTTTTTATACGTACCTGTCTGGGATGGGGGTGTATTTATCCACTAAAACTGTCATCTCTTTGTCTTTATTGTAAGCAAGATGCAAAATGAACATTGCTTTCCCAGCAGTGCTTATTTGCCCCACAGCTCAGTGGGACGAGGATGTGTGATAGTCCACACTGGACCATTCACACTTGAGACACAGGTAGCCCAGCAATAACTCAGTGGACTTGGCACGGTGCTGCTCGAACCAACTTTAGGGTGCAGCTGGGAGGATATTTGGAACTGCTGATTGCTGGATGCATGTGACTCAGGTGGGCTGAGGCTGGGAGGAGAACTGATCTCCCCCAGGACCACCCGACTCTCCATCAGCACCTCTCCATGCTCCTCTGCTCAGGCAGAAACCAGAGAAGGGGCAGGGTAGCAAAATGGGTGAGTGTTTTCAATTAAGACTTAAAAATCTCAGCCCTCCCAATGCATCCGGTGGGAGGAACCTCTCCCCAGTCCAGCAGCTCGCCCAGGACCTCACAAAGTGATGATGCAGGGCACAGTCAGCGGAGATATTTGCCAAGTGACAGCAGGGCTCTGATTGAGTGAACCTCCCAGGTCCAGAGCACCACGCTGCTCTGGAGGATATGCTGAAAATCTTTCTCAAGGATTTGCACATCCTTACAACAACTGAGGGTCTGTAATGAAATGTTTGCTTATCATCCATTTAACCCGCTTCGAAGCAGTCTGAGCCTGCATTGTAACCTCAGGTCAAAACTATTTTGGATAGCTGAAACTCATGATAAACACATGCTTTTGAAGGTTAGAAAGCCATCAGTAGGAGACATCAGATTCGCTTCTTTATTATTAGAAGGGGAGAAAATCCAGGAGTGTTCAGAGCAGCAAGTTTTGTATAAAACATGAAAAGCAGATGGGAGGAGGTGGCAGAAGGAAAGAGGAATCTTTTTTGATACCAAACAACATTGCTTCTGCAGCAAATCCTTTTTCCTTGTAATTTAAGATTGTGCTGGAAATAAGGAGCCAGCTGCACCCGGGGGAACAGAGGGCAGCCTGTCCTTTTGGGTGCTTGATTGGCTCTTTCGTGTATACCTGATAATTACCAGGGAGCTGGTAGGAATCCAGTTGTGCTACTTGAACATGTGCTGAGCAGTATCGTATCACAGCAGCCCTGTTCGGTCTGAGATCTCCAAAAGACAGAAGGAAGATTGTCACAGAGCACAAGTGTTTAGTAGTAGCAGGTTATGGTCTTACCTAAACTTCACTATAACTGGACCTGCTGAAGGTCTATGCCTACCTTGCGGTTTTCAGCTGTATTAATCAAGCTACATTAAGGTATTTCATTTAGAAAATACACCTTTACTTCCCAGCTGCACATAGAAATCTTGCTACTCCCTCTGTGCTATGGGAGGACTCTCAAAGCATAGTTTTAAGTGCAGTCTTCACAAACATGGCTTTCAACATCATCAGAGTCTGGGGCTGATGAGGGGACATGGGGGGAATCTCTTTGCACATGCCAGCTCTGAGCTGCAGCTGACTGCTTGAGTATTGCACAGGGAAAGGAGAAACACACTAGTTACTTTTTAATACAAATCTTGATAGATGTGTGTGTGTGTGCCTGTATACATGCACACACATCTGCAAAATTCAAAATCTCATCCCTGAAAATCACAATCCTGTATGTTTAAACCATCTCTCTCTGCAGTTTTCTGTATAAAAGACAGAGCTCTGTGCTGCAGCTTTTCCCTTTGTTCCCAGTACCTGCCATATTATACCCAACCCAAGACACATTGCACCTTTGGAGAACCTTTGCCTCAGTCTAATAATCTCTTGTACAAGGTTTACTGCCACAGCAGCCAGCTACAGGTGTGATTAGCAAAGCAACCACAAAAGAGGACTCCTCTGCTGGGAGGGCTCTGCATTTCCCCTCTTCCCAGGACCTCCACGCAAAGTGGGCTCAGTTTCTAAGTTAAAAGGTGTTTTTTTCTCTTTTCTCTTAATGGTCAGAGATGGCAAACTCCCTCTGGGATGTGTGTGTTCAGCTTTGTTCTTTCTCCCTCCCCTGCTGTCTCCAGTAATTAAAACTGAGTGAAAAAACTGAACATGCTATTTTTTGAATAGATATTTGAAATTTAAAGTGGAAAAAAAAAAGTTGTGAAACTTGTCAGATCAATGATTTGACACATATTATTTAGCTGGCTCTAAATATTCTGGAGTGAGAACTTAGTTAACAACTTGTTAACAAAGCATAATTCGGAATAAAACCCAGCTCTCTCTTTGCTAACTGCATTTGCAATATGGAACTGGTTCTAATAACTGTCTTATAAATACCGATGTGGTCCTTTCTACTGCATTTTCAAAGAGTTTTTGCCACTGTGATGCACAGAACTAGAATGGAAAGAAAATACAAAGGCAACATCCACAAAAGCTTGATGCTCAAGATACTGCTGAACACCGTGATGTAACTTGTTCAAGTCACATGCAGAACATTGGCATTGGGGAACTCAGGCCAGGAGTCCTGGTCAGTGCTTAAAAATGGATTCATCTTGCTAATGAAGCACTTGTGAATGAATGTTGTGAGAAGCAACTTCTTTGATTAAAAAGAAAAAAAAAAAAGGTTGTTTTTCTCATGCCTGCACTGTAGTCTGCTATCTCTGGCCAGATTACCATACCTCACTCTACCTTCAGGCTTCTTTTAAAGGTTACTTTTTAATGAAAGATCAATGGACCTGTTTTCCCCCAAAATGCATCCCTTATACCCTCACACTTGTAAACAATGGATTTTTCCTCATGAAATAAAAGGACAAGCACATCCTGCTACCAGTTTTGACTTTGTAGAGTGATGTAGCATATACTCTCTATAATTTTTCCTGTGATTTGTTAGTGACTGTTGCTAGGTAATGCCTTTTCCACTAAGCATCAGTGAACTAATGTGAGGGCTTCGAGGATGTTTCATTATATAATTAAGCCCTTGGTGGTCCTGACTTTGACTTTACAAAAGTCTCATATCTTTTTCATGTGAGCAAAAAAAGGTGTTATGTCACTACACATGGGACACAAAAGGCACCACTGAAGCTAACATAATTTCTTGATGATGTTACTGTGTTCTGCTTTCTTCTATTATTTGTTACACACAGCTGCCAGCCATCTATCACAATGGCATCTAGCTAGACTCTGTTGTTTAGATGGAAAACATGACAAAACCATGGAATGTATGACCCATTGGAAGTATCACTAGATCCCAAATATCTCTCTGGACTCCATACACCATTACACAAATTGGTCCCTTTATTCTGACATCTAGATGCTTAGTCTAACAGTGACCTTTGCTTCCCAGGGACAGGATTGAGATACAGAAGAGCTACTTCAAGAAAATGTGACTGTCTAGACTGAGAAAGGAGATTTTCCCTAAGATCTTCAGACATGTAGACCTCAAGGTACTGTTAACTTTGTTTAAATAGTGGCATGGAGAAAGGGGTGGAGGGTATGTAAGTGAGAAGATGTAAAAACAAAACAAACCAAAACCAAACCACAAAATACAATGTTAAGAGTTTGTATTTTGTCAGTCTTCACACTAAGTTTCACAATTGGTAACTTCTATTGGAGGGGGAATACTTGGACATCAGAGAATACAGAACTGTGATGCGTAAGGCAACCCTGATGTAAATTTGCTTAGCATCAAGGATGCCTAGCAAATAAGCAAGAAAAAAAAAACTGTACAAGGCAGCTTTGATCGGCCCTGGCACTGCGTGTGAAAGTCTAGCTTAGTTCTAAGACTGCCAGGGTAAGTGAAAGAAGAGCCTTTGTAATTTTTGTCTTACAATTATGTCACTCAGTCCTGTAGCCTTCATTCTCCCCGTGCAATTTGTAAGAGATGACAAGTCATTCAAAGTACCTCTGTTTACAGAGAGTCTCAGTAATACAACACCACGGTCGGGCAGATTCCATGAACTGCAGACCCCGTGTTGACAGATGGGGTTTGTGACTGATTGTTTGATGGGTGCCGTGGGTGAGGCTATAGGGGAATAGCGGGAGAAGAACAGAGAGCTGGGTTTTTGAGCTCAGAGGTCATGTCGGTTACCAGTGAGAAGAGCTTTCAGAGTTTTTCTGTTGCATTGTTATCTTGGTACTGGTGATGAAGTTTTAATTGCAGAAGGGGAAGGAGGATTCCACTCTCATCCTACACAGCTATACAGATGCTGCTGTTAGCAGCAACTCAGGGCAGGATTTCAGAAGCTGCTCGCTTTCCACCAGGCACGAGCCAGCAGAAGGGGAAGACAAACGAGGTGGGGATTGCCGCATTCGTGCAGAGTATCTCCTGTAGATAACACTGATCTAGTAGGCAAAGCCAAAATGATATGTTTGAAGATATAAATGCCTTGCGCAGAATGGATGTAGCGTAGACAGCGGTACACATCCCCCTGCACTCTAATAATACAGCTTAACCTAATTCAGTCTATTTTTTATGGCTTGGTAAGTTTTAGGACTCTCTGCTGGAGCCATCTAGTATCAAGTTGGTGATTAAATGCAATACATTTCTATTCTGTAATTAAAAAAAAAAAAAGAAAAACAACCCACAAGAAAACAAAGCAAAGCCTCCATGGTTTATTGCATGAAAGCCACTCAATAGCAATTAGCTAATATCAGTTATCTTCTTGCTATGCAGTCTTCCTGATACAGCAAAGTGTAGTTTGGGTATTCGAATGCTAACAATTATTTATTACCTGTGGTAAAGCATTCAAGATCCCAGTCATAGGATCCCTTGCGTTTGAGGGCTGTAAAAAAAAACAAAGAACAAATGAAGAGTCCCCAACTAACATGCTCACAAAGTAACTACAAGGCAATTGGCAACAGATGAATACTGACAGAGGCAAAGTAGTATGCTGGGAATGATTATAACAGAACTGTCAGCATGAAAGGTAGTGCTCCTGAAATACCTTTAATCTAGCCACCAGTGATTATTCTTTTTCTGGGCAATCAACTCTTCCCCCCCCTCCGATATCTTGCAGGATGCAGTAAGCATGCATTCAGAGGTGCTGTGCTCTTGCAAGGGATCAACCTCTGTTCTTGTCTCCATCAGGTGAAAGATGGAGATTTTCCAACCTGTTAAATGTAAGACCAAAGCAAGGGATAGATCCCCAGGATCCTGGCCCTGGGTTTCTCACCCTGAAGCAGAAGAAAACGCTTGTCATTCAGATCAGTAAGTTCCCATTCACAGTTATTTGTCATGTTAATTGCTAAAGACAAAATTCTCCTTCATCTCGATGGTGCAGGTCAAAGCGGAGAAGTTTAGCACTTCACAACATCAAACTTCACTTTCATCTGCGTGTAGGACTTCATTCTGAAATTCCTTTTGATCAATTAGGAAAAAAAGAAAAGAAGACAATTTGAAAGTTCGCCAGTGACTGGGGTTGTCATCTATTTGTTAAAATCAAGGGAAAAGGAGTCTCTCTAGTCATTAGCTATTGGCTGGGTGTGTTCATAAACACATATCTTCACCGGAGCAGGTAAAGCCTGAGTAAGAGCCATGAACAAATATTGACAATCACTTCCCTCCGTAGTCATGCAGGATCCTCATCACATCATCCTTGCTTCATTAATTTAAATCCAAGTCATTAGAACTATTAGATCCCTGTGTACTGTGCTATAGGAAATAACCCTGGCTCAAAACCCAACATTTTTCACAGAAAGTGGATGCATATCGTGCTTGTAATTTACTGCACAGTGTACCTATGCGCTCCCACATTAGCTGTAATCTCTGTCGTGCTCACGCCAACATTCCAGCAGTATTTGGCATTTCACAAATACAGTATTTATCACTGAAGTTCATACAAAGTTGCAAACCCTAACAAGGCTTATCAGCTTTTACAAACCATCTCTGTCCACTGGAGTGTGACATGCTGAATATAATTCCACTCACTGTGCAGTCATCGTATGTGAAAGGGGAAGGGGGAGGCTTCAAAGCAGCATCTCATATCGCTTTAAATGAATCATGAAATCAAATGTCCATAGAGCCTCTAAGTTCTTGCAGGTGAGATGTAACCTGCAAGCAGGGCACTTAGAGCAGTTTCTCGGTAAAGTAAACTCTTCTCATTGTTACTGATATGGTAATTATGCCCTGAAAAAGAGCAGTGCAGTGGCTGTGCAAGGGGAAAGGGACTCAGAGCTCAGTTCCAGCAGCTGCATTGGGTGTCTGGGAGCAGATCAGGTCAGTCAGCCTCAGTTTACCCACTGTCAAGACAGAAATCATCACAATTACTGGATTTACTTCAGAGACATATCAGGAAGTATAATTAAATACATAAGTGTATAAATCTTTGCCTCTAAAGTTTTAAAAGATTGTGGTATTGGTATGAAGAACTTGATAACCTGCTTTTCTGCTGGTCCAGCCCCTATATCTAGGGCAAGAGCAGAGACAAGAAAGCTTGCAAAAGAGTTTGCAGTACCTGTGTTTTTGTAAGTCTACATGCCTCTGGGTATATAACACCCCGTCACCATCCCTTTCCTGCTCATCAGGCACAAGTGTGACACACTGATGTGGGTGGAATTTGATTGAGAAATGAGCTACTGTTTGTATTGTCATCACAGAGCTCTCTAAAAGCATGAAGTCAGTCTGAAAAAAAATCAGGATGTTAAAAATGAAAGCTGTTTGTTTGGTTTTTTTCCTTTTCTGCTATGTTTTTTTGGTTCTTCAGTCTGCATTCATGTCACTTGTTTAAGGTGATGTTGGGATTTTTGGTATGAGTAGAAGTCAGAGACAGCTCTTTTATAACGGCACCTCACCAATGCTTATTCTCTCTCTCATTTAATTCTATGATTTCAGGAGTTAGGCTGATAAGTTTAATGTCTTGAGGTAATTCCTTAATTATTGTGTAGGCTTTCATAGTTTCATTGATTTCAGCTGAGATGTTATAATTTATACCAACTGAACGTATGTCTCTTAATACTGAGAGTCTAGAAGAATAAGATCAGCCAAAGTTTGTATACAGTGCACAGCAACACATCCCCTGCCAGGGAACCCTTTGTAATGGCTGAAGAATGGAATGGAGTTACAAAAGGAAAAATAATCCATTAATTGCATTTAAAAAGTCCAGTGCTTAGGTAGTTTTGGACATCTGTAAACATATTCCCTTGCTAGCAAGTGCTTCAGAGACATTGGGGTGTCCATTTAATTGCCACCACCACATTTACTTGCTGTACTCGCCCTGGCCACAGCAACCTGTGCCACTGTGCATACAGCCCCAAGGTGACTCCTTCAACTGGCCATGAGAGTCCCACTAAAGTGCATCCCAGGAAATAAAACAGATACGACAGATACAATCACGCTTACAGGCAACATTTTCTTTGCCTGCTTTTTATCATATACTTGTTGCTATTTTTTTTCCCCCCAGGATCCTTTTGTTGAGGTTTTTTTGCAGCTAGTGAAATCCAAGCACAGGCGTTGTGACTTGGACCACAGAAGCAAGTTCCCTGCCTGCCTCCGTGACTGACTCATCCTTTAACCTTGGTCAGGTCACTTGGGCGGTGGTATTGTTCCCTATTTCTTAGTCTTTAAAAATGCATATTTTGTTCTCCTCACAATTCTGACATTGTAAGATCTTTCTGGCTCTAGCAGCAATCTGTATCATTTAAGATATACATTATCCTCTACAAAAAATACCCACCCACATACCCTGAAAAAAAAATCACAGTAGCCAAAACTCCAATTTTAGATTGAAATATGTAGAGCTGTGTAGACAAGAGCACATTTTTTTCAAATGTGACTCGAAAACCTTTTTCTCTCAAAACAATTTGGGTTATCAGAAATTCTTAGTCTTTAAATTTACAACTCAGTCTCCTAGTGGGAGCTCCTGGATGTGCTGGACCACCCAGGAGCCAAGAGCTGGGAGACATATTCAGCAATATTTTTGCTTTCCCAAGGATGACGATGGTTTCATTGCAGATGTCAGATAGCTGCAGGCTGATGCCCTGTCCTTCTTGATCCCGTTCCATCCCCTACATCCTCCCTGCCCTCTCCTCACAGCTGTTTTTCACATTACTTCTACTGCTGTCTTCTTGCTGCCTCAGTTCCAGCATCTGAGGAAGAGGAAGCAAAAACAGACAAAACAGTCTTCCTACTGCATTTTAGCCTGGCTATACAAACATTTGTAGCCGCTAAAAACAAGGAGATTCCTGCTCTAGACTTGTAATCCTGGACTGGAAAGAGCTTTGTTCAGATGCAGTCATCAGTGGGTCCTTCTGCCTTCCTGTTAATCCCCTCTCCTTCCCACCTCACCCCTGCCAAAGCTGGAGACCCATGGTCAGAGCAGCTTTACACCAAAAATTTTAAATTCCTCCTTCTTTTTTTTACCTTTAAATATTTTTGAGGGATCTGCAAGGAGAGAAGAAGTTAACAAAAAAATAAATAAAAGCAACTTTTGCTGCATTTTGGGAGGAAATGAGCTAGTATATTTTGAAATGTTCCCACAAGGCTCAGATTTGAGAGAGTGATGAATCACTCGCTGAAGATGTCTGTTTTTCTCCTCTGACTGCACAAGGTGCCCAGACACCTTCTGTGCGAGAGCCCCAGCGTGTAGGCAGGCGGAATCTGGCCCTACTGCCAGGCAGTTCGTGCCGGTTTGTGAACGGATGGCATCACCATGCCCTTGGTTCTCACCAAGGACAGGTCCACACTGTCATTGGCAGGTGACCCCAGGTCCCTGTGCCAGCATGCCACACTTGGACAGTCTTGAGTCTGTGCAATGCCATCCTTGCGCTGCCCAAGTCAGTCTCTCCCAAGGATGTGTTGGTCCAGAGCTCTCCTCCTGTGACTACCAGCTGTTTGTGCTTCAATGCTTGCCCCAGAACTCTTTGGCCACAACTTCAAACTCTCTTAGCCTGCCTATGGAAAACCATGCGGACACACACTAAAGATTATCCCTTGAGTTAGGTGTAGCTACTGCATGGTAAATATATATCATTCTCATTTACCTAAGCACCTGCGTCCTGAGCTACCACCCCCTTGATCTACTTGTTATCAGATCCGCTCATCATCAGATCCTCTGCTCCTCTGCCAACAGGGAGATGGTGGCATCAAAGGGCACATGACATTTCTGGGGACTTTGACCTTCATGGCTGACTATGAAGAACAGATTATGGAGTTGAAGGTCCTTCACTGAGAAAGCCCCAACTCCAGATCTGTAAATAAGTCACCCTCTATCCAGTTTTTCTACATCTGTGCCATCTCAAGCACAGACAGAGGGAGGTTGTCAGCCTGGGCACACCAGCAGACCTTCATTGTCACAGAGAGGCACGTAAAGAAAAGTAGTCTGTAAGATAGAGAAGGACACGTCTCATGCCTTTACTTTGTACAGCAATCTCGATATTTTGTATGTACTTATTGCTCTGAGTTTGTATGCCTTTCCCACCTGTACTTACACTGTCTTTTTTCTGTGGCTTGTTATTATTTCTATTGAGCAATCTTCAGCCGAACTGGGAGATCTTGCAGTGACTCACTTACTTGAACATTATTGCCTAGTTCTTTACACAAGACAGATTGGATAGGAATGAGATCTCTTGTCCTCATGAGCATTATATTTATTTCACAAGACATTTTCTTCAGAACTCTCTCTGCAATAAATTATGTGGTATATTTATTTTTTCTTCTGCCACGCTATAGCTCTGTGCTTTTTTTTGTTGTTTCTCATTTTTTAGACACTACTTCTTCTATGATCTGCTCTTGTTGTTTTCTGTTTTTTTTCTTCTCACAATCTCTTAGCTATATCCTTGGGATTTTTTCCCTTGTGCATTTTTTAGCACAGTGCATGTATTTGATGTAGTCAAAATGAGAGCTTGAGAGAAGTATTTAAAGTAACAAAATGATTTCCCTCTTTTATCTTTCAGATGTTGTGTAATGACTGGGAAAAAAAAGAAAGGAAAAAATAAAAGCGAGTGAAATGTTCTAAATGAAGTATAGAACTGTAAGGAATATGTTCATATGTATCATTTTCTGATCTTCATAATGTCATCTGAGTGGAAGACTTTGGAGGTGCTTTACTTCCAATGAATCCCTCGCCTAAATTTCAGCAACTGCCTTTGGGAAGAGCCTGCAAACATACTGAAACCCCTGTGTAATCAAAGGGAAGGTGAGTATATTTAGGGTGGATGACAATGAAATGGGACTTAAAGATAGCAGATGTCCATGGTATTTATAGGACTCCCATTGTAGGACTCTTTCCTATTGTCCACATATCCATCAAAACATCACTATATTCCCTTGCTTCTCAACTCTTCTGCCCGCTCTGTCATCCCCTCTCAACCTTTTCACTCCCCCGTTGCTTGATGGAGGTGTGCTAGAAGCCTGGATTTAGCCCAGCTGTGGTCTTTCTGTGGGGGAGTGCTGGAGGAAAAGATGATTGTTTGACTACTGAAGTAATCAAATGGATGGTTTTGAAATTCAGGGACAAACTGGACTTTGGACATCACTACTTAGCCCCATTTCTATTCTCCCAGCAAAGTGACTTTTCATACAGAAAGCCCCAGCTAGTCACTGCTCAAGGCACATAGCTGCTTCTGAGGCAGGTCTAACCTATATTACCCCAGCTCTGCCAGCTGTTTTTAACTTAAGCAGCATCTCTAGTTGACAAAATGAACAGGTTAGGAAGGGATTTGTCTCATATATGTCATATAAAATGTAAGTTGACTTTCAAATAATAATAATTCATTTTTATATGTCTTCAAGTAGAAATTCAATTAGCAAGCCACTGCTCAAAAAGAAAGCTTTTGAGGGTCTATACTTTAAAATGCCCTGAAGATTAGTCTGTGGAGCAATGCCTGTCCTGGCTGAGACTTAGTGTCCAACACGTATCATTAGATAGGAGTATAGCAAGATATAAAAGACCTGCCAGACCATTCCTCCAAGTCTGTTGCTGTACCATCTTTAGCTACTAAGGATGACTGTTTCATTTCAAGACTGCTTTCATGTATTATGTTTAAAACTAGAACTGAACTTCTTAACCTAGAGTGGAGTACAACACTAGGACATGTCATCCAGAGAAGTAATGGGTTTTCTCTCCTTGATGACTTTCAGGGATCATCTACACAAAACCATCCCCAATCTGATCTGGTGTTGATGTTAATGCAACTTCAAGAAGCAGGAGGTTAGCCTAGAAACCTCCGGAGGTCCTTTTCAAATGTTTTTTCTATAATCTTACAGTTCTGTTAAGTGTGTTACAGTAAAATAACCAGATGGATTTTTTTTGAAGTATAAAACAGATACCCTGAAGGCAGAAAACAGTATGTGGAGAGGAAGACATGGGTGGGGGCAGGGGGAAAGACACTCACTTATTTCCATTTATGAGTTATAGAACCAAGACTCCTACAAGGAGTTGAGAAATTTGTCTTGATTTGGAGATGAGGAAAACAAACACTTCTGAGTAGCTTGTCACAGTAAGACTGCCTGGCTTGTGATCCTCATCCTATCTTGAGAAGGGTAGACAGTGTTTCAGATATTAGGGTCAGGCTGGTTCCTGCTCTATCTAGTCAATTTGGTGCACATATCTTTCCAGTAGGGATTAAATATGTTGTGGCTCCTGTGGTTTTATTAAAGGGCAGAGAGGAAGCAAGGAGCCTTTCACTTCTGACAACGTTTCGTTTGGTTGTCTGAGGTATCTACTGCTGGGTGAAAAGGAAGGAAGAACAGATAAATCTCATTGCCCTACCCAAGGCTAGTGCAGGCGAACTTTGTGGTGAGGCTGGGTCTATACCGGAAGCTTGTTTACTCCGTGCACAGGACCAAATTAATTAGCAGGAGAGAGCTGCAGGAATAGTGTTGGAAAGAGGGAGATTCATAATGTGTGCAACATCACCCACCGTTGCCTCCAGATGCAATAGTCCTTGCATGACTGGAATGATTTTGCAGCCTCAGCTAAGGACACTCCACCCTGGGATGTGAGGTGTAGAAGGTTAATTTCACCTTTGGGAAAACAGTATCTTCTTCTCCCTTTTCCATACACATTTCTCTTACCAGATCAGCCAAATGCTCTGCTGTCGCTGAAAGAGATGTGTTTTTTGTGCAAAGACAGAATTCTTGCACTCAGCAGGAGGAAGGGCCAGCTCTGGCTGCTCTGCCAGTAGATGTCCCTGCACACCCGGCTGTGACCGATGTGCTGCATCTTCCCTGGGAAAACCGACTTCCAACACACTGAACTTCACATCGTTCCTGATGGGAACTGTTCATATGGCTGCTGTCGCTGAAAGAGATGTGTTTTTTGTGCAAAGACAGAATTCTTGCACTCAGCAGGAGGAAGGGCCAGCTCTGGCTGCTCTGCCAGTAGATGTCCCTGCACACCCGGCTGTGACCGATGTGCTGCATCTTCCCTGGGAAAACCGACTTCCAACACACTGAACTTCACATCGTTCCTGATGGGAACTGTTCATATGGATTTTTTTTTTTTTTTTTCTCCTATTTGTGCTTCTAGTGTAAAGTTTAATCAAGCATCACAAATAAAAAAAATCTGAAATTAAAA
>NW_010322292.1:183035-193161 GCF_000700745.2 Antrostomus carolinensis
CTTTCCACTATCTATAAAAATTTTTGTGTTTATTTATAAACCACTGGACAACCAGAGTACTGACACTAGACAAACACCCTGAACTGTTTTACCCTGTTCTGCCTTTCGCTTCTGTTCTACATCATGCATTCAAATAACTTCCACATTTTTTTCCCTTCCTTGGATTGCAGCATTTTCTTGAAGCAGACATTGCTTTGATGCACTGAATTGAACAAAACAAGACCAAATGAAACCAAATAGCGCTGAGCACCGAGTCCTTGCCGCTTCGTGGAAGTCACTTGGTAATTTTGCTGATGCTGAGAGTCTCAACCTTCAGCCCACAAGATGTCTTCTGTAATATAAGAATTTATCAGCTGGCTTTCATAGCCATGAAGGTAAGTTTTTAGTATTTTCTGTGGTGTTCTGTATTATAATCCTGCAATTACACATTTGCATGCCTACTAAATTAGCACCAGAAAGTTATCTTCAAAAGTGCAAAGACTGTCACTGCTACTCTTCTTGGGAATAGAGGAATGATGATTGTTACGGAGGAAAATTACCTTTACACGGTATTGATTTCTTGCCCCACCGCCTGTCATTACTCGGTAGGTGTTTCCCAGTGCAGGACGGTGAGCAGCCGTGCAGCAGCCCCTATGGTTGCGGCTCTCAGCCGCCTGTGGAGGGACAGGCAGCAGGCAGGGCTCTCGCATCGGCAGCTGCCGGCATCGGTGCTGTTGCCAGCTCTACAAATCATGGGGGGGCCACGAGTGACCCACCCGCAGCCTTTCACTCTGGCTTTGAAGCAGGGATAGCAAGAGGCTTCAAAAAGAGAAGAGCTGCAGCCATGAGTGGGGGAATGGCTCAATAAATGATTGGTGGAATATAAGTATGTATTGATTTAAGAGCATTCTTTTCTTTTGCCTTGCTTTTGTCTTCTAAGGCAACTTGCTTTTAAATTTATGTCCCACATTGTCACATCAGGAGGAAAATACATGAGAAATGTTTTGTTATTTCAAATTTATTGCATATTACGTCAGCTGGCATTGTGGGCTCACAATATGTAATGCTTCATAAATTATGAAAAATAAATGTTTTATGGGTTTACTACGCACTCTGTTTGAAAACCGTTGAGCTGGGGAGACTCACTGACCCCCGTACAAATTAATGTGCACATTATTTTCATTATTGCAGCTCAGATGGGAAGTACGAACATCTTTATATATTTATTTAAAGGAAAATGAGGACAGAAGTTGCTTGAATGCAGTAAGTCTTTCTGGCAAGAAGCAGGTATCATTTCACCCAGCTCATAACCTATTGCTTCCCTCACAGTCATTGTTATTCCAGGCCAGGGCTTAAACTCAAAATCAGAACTGCAAGGGCTTAGCATGAGCTTCCAGAGGTGAAATCCTGCAGTCTTTAGCCAGGCAAACTAAACCTCCAAGTTGGTAGGGTTTTGTCTATGCAAGGACTGCAGTGTTTGCAGAAAACTAGGAAAGGAGAAGTCAGGCTTCTGCAGAAGGGAAGGCAGTGAAAGATATTTCAACTTTCCAGCCCTGCTTTCCCTGAGTGTGATGGAGAGCGACAATCAGACGAGAGCCACACATCCCAGCCATCAAGGGCCTCACCAGAAATGAAAAACTAAATCTCAAGACATCGGAGAGCTTAAACCTTATAAAACACAGCAGCCCTCTTCTCCAGAGCTGTAGGAACTGAAGGGAGACATCCTCATCCGTGTGCATGGTAAAGTGTGTCGTCCCATTTTCCGAGGAGGAAAAGTTCACTCCAACATGTGTTGCATGGGAGGCGTGCGTCTTAGGGGGGGAAAGGGCAGGCTGACAGGAGGTACAAGGGGAGGTACAAGGAATGGTGAAGTTCTCTCAGCTATTCCCCCCCCAGCACCCAAATATTTCTGTTACTTGCAAAAGGAGGTCAGGTGTTGTGGCTCTCCCTTGTATGGTTTTTATATCCCACAGATCCACCACTGTGTTTCTAATAAAGTCATCAAGAACATAACCAGGAGCTCCCTGCGTGGGCTTAAGCAATATAAGTCACTGCTTCAGAGGGCTCTCTTAACTTGGGGCTGGATGGACTGAAAAATCTTCCAAGTTATTCTCTCCTAATTCAAGTCAGCTGAGGCATCAAAATGTGGGGCAGATGGACAAAGATCTTCGGCTGAAGCCAGCCTGTTCTCTGCTGCTGTTAGGGCTATTGCAGTCAACACTTAGAGACCTTTTTTAAATTCTTTTTTTTTTTTTAAATTAAATCAGTGAGCTTTTGAGAAATTAACCTTTACATAAGCACATTAAAGGAGATTCCTGTGTGCTTTGTAGTGTAAAAGCCCATCCTCTAAGGATCCTAACTTGTCCTAAACTGGATTAAATCATGCTAATTATCCCAAAGACTTAGTTTGCCTTTTCGCATTTCTCTCTTTCCTTCTCTTCACATTGCTGTTAAGAATTACTAGATTTAAAGACTGTAGCTGAAAAAAAGTCATTATTATGGTCACTTGGCCAAGAGAGTGAAAATTATTTTCTCTGCAGTTGTATTTTCTCACAATTATTAACTCCAATCACCCTAACCTTGGGGAACTCCGTGTTGGCAAAATGCAAGAAAACAGATAAAATCAGCAAAGTACACCCCAAGTTCATACTTTCTTTTTATTTTTGTGGAGATTTTCATAGTTGAAGAGGAACCCTGCCCTTGCCTCTCGCATCCAGAGGAGGGCAGTTAAGTACCACGATAGAGAGCGAAGCTGACTTGCACCGAGGTGTAACGCTCCCGAGGAGGCAACCGGGGATTCAAATTAACTGTTCTTTGACTGTGTGAAACAGCACTTGGAAATACCTAAAGAATTAAAAAAGGAAGAAATTGAAAGCTTTTCCATTTAAACTACTTTTTAAACTGCTTTTTGAGTAGAACAGGAGCAGATCTAAAAGTTTTCTTTGGCAGCTGATGGGGAAAAAAATGTCTTGTATCCATATACACAAGTTTCAAGTATGTCCTTTTAATATGTTAATCACAAGTTCTAGTCTATGGTTGCTAATGGAAAAAGTTCCTGATTTTCCTTTTGCTTCCTGACCTCAACAGTCTTTAGGTTTTAACACTATACTCATAATTTCAGCATGAAGAATATTTTTTAAAGGCAAATGTTCCTTTCTTGGTGTCTAAGCTGTACCAGAAAGAGTAAGACAATTCTCAGGGACTGGAATTACAAAGTAAATATAACCATCATTGAAACTGTGACTAGTTTTGAACTGTTCCCCTAAAAGAAAAGTTTAAAACAAACATTGCAATCAGAAACAGAAACCTAACCAAGTTCCTCTGAAAAACGGGTCTTCTCCAACTTCTTCAGTTTATAGCACGTACCCTTGGGTTAATACAGTCTAGAAAAAATCTGAAATAAAAACCACAGTGTTTTCTGGGGCTGATCATGCATCACTCAGTAAAAAAAAAAAAATAATAAAATAAAATAAAATAAAATAAAATAAAATAAAATAAAAAATTAGGGCCTCCCAAGAGATATAAGGTTTAGGCCTTCCTGACACATATTGTTTCTTTTTAAAGAAAACAGTCTAGCTCATCTTTATTGCAAATACAAAATTTTTGTTCCATTCCCTTTAAAAGGAATCACAGGTGGATCAAAACAGAAAGCTTTAAAAAGATTTGTGATTGTAGTTGCACAAAAATATTGTTACGGTCAGCATCTTAGTTATTTTTCACATTAGTAGGGTTATTTACTTTTCAAATTTTGTTTGCTCCCCATTGCTAGTCTCATGCTGCTATAGTATAAGATCAGGCACAAATAACTGCTTACACTGAAAATTAAGTTTCTGTAAGTAACTATTTTAAAATGGTTGCTTTTATGTTTACTGCTGAAGGATCTCGAGCACTCCTGCCAGAAAGGAAAGTATTTATTATCTCTCTTTTACAGATGAGGAAACTGAGACACTGTGAAATTAAAAGCTTGGGGAAATTAGTACACAGTAAATTACGGTGTGTATTTACTGTGTCCTAACCACCCTGCACGAACTCCTCATGTGGACTGGCAAAGAAAAAGGATTAAACTCCCTTAAATTATCTCACATTTGCCATGGACAGACAGTTACCATGGATCAGCTGACACGCAGCAACTTCTTAACCCGCAGCGAGTTGTTCACACAGCGAATCCCCTCGGAGGAGAGGGGCAGATTCACAGGGTGCTGTGCTGAGTAGCTAATCTGCTGCAACTTTATGCGAGAGTTTATTAGACACTAATTTCCCCAGCTGGCTAGATCCTAAGTGGTTTACCTAAAAATCGTAGAAGGAAATCTCTGGCAGAACTTAAAGAAAGACTTGAGTATCCCTGCAGCCTTGAAAGCAGATGCTGTGAGATAAAAGCAAAATATCAGGAAGAAATAAACTTTGTCCTTTTTGAAGGACGGAGCAGCTGCAGGACGTGTCCAGGCACCGTATGAGTTAAACTGGTGAATCAGAGTGCTGAAATCAGAAGGTGAGTCCTCACATTTGAAAACCACCCTAATGTTTCAGGGTTTTTGGTGTTAAAGCTGCTTCCAGCACCGTGGCTGCACCTTACAGTCCAGCCCAGCAAACCTGCAGGAGTTGGTTCTGCAAAGCCACATGGTGTCCGTCCACCCTGGGAATGCCATCAGACACCTCCTCCAGCCCTACAGCCAGGTCGGGTCCATGTGTATGTGTGCAGGGCACTCTGCCTGCATGGCAACCTGCTTTCCAAGTTTCTTTCCATCTCAGCAGTGCTGTGTCTGGAGAGCAGAGCCACTGGACGTGACACCACAACCCTGGTCACTGTCCTCTGGCCCTGACAGTGACCTCTGGGCTTGGGAGGCCGCTGGCAAGGCTCCAGGAGTGACCTCCTCACCCCGCGGCAGGCTGAACGACTGATGTTGAAATGACTTTGGCAGGAGCACTCCCCATTGTGTCCGGCCTAAGCTGGAGAGATGAGCATGTAGGGAGCTGGGACAAGGGTTGGCTGGTGGGAAGACAATTACTGACAAGTTCATTCCACTAATAAACAAAGACATAAATGATGACACTATAAAGAAGAAGCAGGATTTTCTGGAGAAAACCCTAGAGGGACCTAGTAAGGAGGAGAAATGTTTAGACGACAGTTTTACGTTGTACCACTTTGTAAAATATGTTCTATTTTAGCTCCAAGCTTGAGTCCAGTTAGAGCTGCATTGGGGCTTAGGAAACAGCATGTATTTTAATGCCCTGTGAACAGGAATAGCTGATAACTAGTACATTTAAATGTGAAAAGCAGAACTTTTCTCTGGGGGAATGTATATTTTTTTTGTATGGATTTAGTCTTCATAGTTTACATTGCAGCTCTAGCATTCCACTGGCAGTCATTTATCTAATGACTTACATCTTTCAGGCTGTGGAAATTGTAGAATAACAGAGAGAAAGTGGTGGTAGTGGGGAAGTTCTTTTAAATTTGCATTTCAGGGCTGAACCTAGTATCATAAATATACAGAAATTAGCACTTTCCTAACATCCTTCCTCTATCTTATTTTCAGAGCTTTACAATATGAAAACAATGGGATTAGGGCACTATAGAATTCAATCCCTCTCACCCCGGATCCCAAAAGTAAGTCTAAATAGAGCTGGATTTGCTTCTGGTATGGCTGAAATTAAGACAAAGGGGTATGTCTGAAATTGTTATTTTTTTTTTTTCTCCCCTGTAAA
This sequence comes from Antrostomus carolinensis, assembly GCF_000700745.2. NCBI lineage: Eukaryota > Metazoa > Chordata > Aves > Caprimulgiformes > Caprimulgidae > Antrostomus > Antrostomus carolinensis. The sequence goes on from NW_010322292.1 coordinate 188,718, forward strand.
GCTTCATCTTAGAAAATATCTATCTGTGCTAGAGAAATTACTTGTATGTAATATGACAACCATCTTTTACAGAGTAAAACCAGACTCACTACGCTCTAATGTTGTAAAAGAAGAAGCTTTATAGATATAATTAACCTGTGGAATGCCCTTCCAGAAGATACTCTTGAAGTATTGGTACTAATGCCATCTGTCTTCATAACTCAGGGCATCAGTGGCCTACTAGATGAGATCAAGAAGCAATCTACTGTGTCCCTTCATGACGTGACTCCACTGGATGAATTAAGAGGTCGTGGTGACTTTCATAGTAATGGTCACTGCTGGAGTTGGACAAGGTTTTGACTTCAAAGGGAAAACCTGCAGTTATTTCCAGAAATAAGCAAGAGGGTGCAGCGTGAGACCTATGGCGAGGACATCCCAGGCTGCTGCTGTGTGGGATGAGGAGAGGAAGGTCTGCATGCACAAGGGAGGATGGTGAAGAATGAAGGTAGGTTATGGCAGGGGTTTGGCATGTTCTTCAGTTCTCAAAAAACTAGAAATTTCTAACTGAGCTGGTGGACAAGTAGAGGCATCTCGTGCCTCAATGAGTACTGCTGATTTGCAAAGGAGCAAAAGTGAAGGTCTAGAAGGTCAGTGTGGTCCCATGGCTGGGACAGAGAGATAGTCTTGGGCCTGGAGCAATTTGGTATTCAGCACAGCCGTGTTTCTGATGCACACGGGAGACAGCAGTGCCTTCATTCTACTGAAACAGCTCAGGGGTTCATCCACAAAACCTTTGAGGGAGATGGCTCAGACAACAGAGTGTGTCTGGAGGTTGGTGAGTACATACGAGGCAGGGGGAAGGACCACCAGACCCTATCTGTTGGATCTGTTTCACTGAAGTCTCATCTGTAAGCAGAGAAAAGTAGAATCAGGGTTGTGTGAATGAGAGGTTTCCAGAGAGATGATCTCTGGTCTGAGTATAACAGTGGTTGGAGATGATCTGAAGTCCTGTTATCTGGTGCTGTGAGGATCTTCTACAGTGGTACGCTGGTCCAGAATCACTGGTTTTCAGAAACTTTAATAATAAAATCGTGGGAAACGTTTGAACTTTAGATGACTCCAGATTTCAGTTTCAGTTTAGTAGGATTTTTAAGGCTGGCGCTTTATATATATAATGCATATATAAATATACACACAGACACACAGAATATATATATATATACACGTGTGTGTGTGTGTGTGTGTCTGTGTGCGTGTATTTATATATAAGCCTTAGGTTGTGGGGTTTTTTTGACTCTGGCAAATAAATTCAGTAGCTCTCTCTTAAGCTAGAACTGGGGGAGACTTTTGCAGGAAGAGGTTTGATGGAGCTGTAGTAAGCATTGGGGAATTTGCATCAGAGGTTCTTCAGATGTTTCATTCAAGGCCAACTTGTCTTTAACCTGAATATTTGATTTGAAGTCATGCTGGTTTCACATGTCACGCTACCCTGGCACTGCGTGAAAGTGGTGGGAAGAGAGACTGGAGGAGGGGAACAAGCAAGTACAGAAGGATTTGGTTATCAAAGCAGAGGACTTAGATTCAAAAGTAATCGACAGAAGGAGATTACTTCAGCTAGTAGTCCAGACAAGGGCTCTATCCCAATAAATTAGGCCACCTCCTCACACAAACACAAGCACCTCCATGTGCTTTACCAGCTTCATCCAGGGATAAGGAGACAATGCTATTGCTTTGTTGCCAACTTGGCCAAACAGTAGGTTTGCTAAAGCCGAACTCTCAAGAATATTAATAAAAATAAATTATTTTACCCTTTCTGGTCTTGCTTATAGCAGGCTGCTAATAATGCCTTATGAGGCTGCTACACAGTTCAATCAATAGTTTGATTTTTCTGCCCTAGAGCTGCCACAAACACAAACCCCACGCTAAACTGGCTGAGCAAGGAGCTGGCCGCTGAGACAGTTGGAGACAGAGAAGGGGAAATGCAAGACACGGTGCCTTGTGACTTCTAGGGAACTTGGGCATGGATCACTCCTGCTGCACACCATCCACCACAGCCGCAACCCGCTCAACCCACAGATGCTCCTCAGTGCCCGGTACCGGTTATTTATTAATTTCTGTGTTGCCTATGGAAGCATTTGGGTTTGACAAAGGGAAAAAAGCGATTTGGTATCCTTTGACAGAGGGAGGTTGATTTTCATTCAAGACAGAATGGCTCATTTTTACCTTTTTAGCTCCTGGAAGAGTAAAAAGTGAGAGGTCAAACCTGCATCACCATGACAACCCCTGCAGCGAGGGTTTTTGAGCAGATGAAGGGGAGCGATAATGGAGCTGAAGTTTCTGCCCGTTCTTGTAGTCGTTGGGCTTTTTGTTTTGTTTTCCTTGTTTCTTTTCTTTGCCCATGCATTTTACAGGGGCTGAAGGATAATGCCAGCCAGTTTAAAACACTGCCATACTCTGTTTGAGATCAGTCCTTGGTCTAGCACTGCCTGGATGCATATAGGATTTATATTAAACCATATAAAAAAGCAGATTGTAAGAACTAGCCATGGAAGATCAAATATCACTGCAGATGCATTCCCTACGCTACCGTGGGTACAATACATCAGCAAGTGCAGTCATATTATCAGGTTTGCATCAAAGACTGCTGTCATCTCTGTCTTTCCTGGCAGTGCCTTTGGAGTCCCAAAATAAGCTCAATAATACAGTCATTTTCTGAGAGAGGAAGCATTGTACTAATGAAGAAATCAAAAATGAGGTGAGCGTCTAAGGGGATACACTCAGGAGGGGTTGCAGGTGGAAATGGAAGCTTATTTGAGATGCTAAACTCATGCCCTAGTTTCCTAGACCCGCACAAGAAGGAATGTGTAAAACCACACTGCAGATAGCTGAAGTTACAGCTACGGAGCAATACCAAGTTAAATTGAAGTCGAACAAACAGTCCCGGGAAAAACAAGTGAACGAGTAGATTATGGGTTTTTCTAATATCTCTATTCCAAGTACCTACTAAATCTTGTCTTTCCATAAGATGGGAAGCCCTCTCTGACTGGGTCATGTCTCCTTTGGTGTACTAACGTAGCATCTAGAATAGTCTGTCCTCAAACCCCATCTAGAGCCTCCAGTTGTTGTTCTTTGAACATTATACTTCAGAAATTTTGCAACATCCTTTTCTACCTAAATCTGATACTCCAGTTGTGGTTGCAACAAAAGAATGAAACAGAACGAGAAATACTAAATCACAGAGTGTCATAAAAGTTGAGTTTACTGGAAGATTTTGCTAGAGTCAAACTTTGGTGAGATCTATACAGTCATCAGACACTTATGCAGAGAACAGGAATAGTCAAGAGTTAATGCTAAAAAAGTTTTGAATGGCTATAAAATGTTGAGTTGAATCTGTCTTTTGCGTCCAAAGAAGCAGGTTATCAAAGCTTTTGCAGTGGGGATGAATTATTCCATTTTTGCCTAGTGAGCCGTTTCTCATATCTTCTTCCAAAGTGGTGGACATGTCCCTTATGCCAGGATGGAGCTTCACAGCCCGTCATCCAGAAAGGCAAACTGCAAAGAAAGAGCACAGCTATGGTCTGTCTACCACCAGATTCGAAACAATAGCTGCATCAACACATTCACCCAGCAAGGAAGCAGAGCTGGGCTATTGGGATCAGCCTGCAGATAAATCAAAGTAAATCTGAGCGATAGTGATATGATGTTGCAATAATAATTCACTCCTCATGCTGATTTAGAAGAGGAAGCCAATTCACAGTTTTACAAGCACAAGGGCCAGCATAGAACCCTGTGGGACCGTATGAAAGAGAGTAATCAGTTCATATGGAAAGAAAGTGTAGGTTACCAATTGCATAACATATGAACCTGGCAGAAAACAGACAAGATAATTTCTGGAAAGGTTTTGGATTATAATCTGTGCTTCAGACAACTGATTTATGAACTGCTGGACTCTTGTATTTTAATCAGCCAATCTGAAAAATTAGGTTAAATATAAAGCCTATGTGAGAGGATTCCAGCAACATTAATTTAAACAGGATGTTAGAGTATGCTAGAAAATGCAATTCCATTCTTACATTGATGGGCCAGAAACTTCAACTTTCATTTTCCTGCGATGTGACTGGGCTCTCTTGAGTCAGACTTGAACTTTAAGTATGGTCTCAGAGAGGGTCAGATTGCCTGTCTGCTGGTGCAGCTCAGAAAAAAAAAACCCTTTTTGGGAGCTCGTTCTTTGAGGACAAAATAATAAATGCCAATCACATTGACATCAGACCATTTGGAAGTTTTAATGACATTTATTTTATTTTATTTTTTCCTCACTGCAGCTCTACTCAGCCATTTCCAGGCACAGTGGAGTCATTGAAACCTAATGTTGGTTTCAACTTACTAACATCTCTTTGGAAAACAGATTTATCTCATTGTGAAAATATTCTGAAAAAAAATTACAACCATTCCCTGCCCCCACCCC
>NW_010322292.1:193192-220935 GCF_000700745.2 Antrostomus carolinensis
TCAAGTGCCAGAGCTTTATTTTGTGCTTTGCTTGAATAATATTTGGATATAACTTATACCTGGTAACTGTGCTTTCACTGAAATTATATCTTTAACGTTGCAGGTGATTCGACTGGAGCTTGTAGACTTTTAATTTTTAATTTTAAGAAAAGTCTTTCTCGCGACAACAGACTGCTCAGTGTCAAGAAGAAAACCAACCTAGAAAAGACCTACAGATTGGCACAGAAATTGTGCAATACCATGTGAGCTCTGTAAGAACTCAATACAGTACCACCTAACTCTTGGAAGAAGAGAACCACAAGCAACACATTTTTCTCTCTCTAGAACTGTTCCAGCACACCTTTTGTCCATGAAAGATGCTGGCACGGTGAGCAAATATTGCTGTCCATGGGTTAAAGTTCAAACGCATCACTTGAGTAGATGAGAAGTTCAACCAGAGCAGAATGACTAGCCATTTCCTTCGGAGACTGGTGACTGTGGCGTGGGGTGGGGAGCGATGTGAGTGTGTGGAGTAGGATGCAGACAGTCACAGCCCTTGGACAGCAATTACTATAAAGATTAAATAAATACAATAGCCTAATTTCACATGGAAGTACACTTTGATTAAGTCTCTGCAGAACAATGAGCTGCTTCCATAAGAGCTGTGAAAATCATCACTAGGGACTGTCCAGAGGAAGAGAGAAACAAACAAGAGAAGGTCTCTTTGTATAGAAAATATGTACAGGAAGTATTTTGAAAAGCTGTTCCCGGTTAATTTACCTACGAAGAATTAATAACAAACTCCAGTCTTTTGCTCTGTTTTTATATAAGCTCCATATCCCAAAGTCTCATGGTGCTTACCAGACTGAGGGAGACACAGTTCATTTGCAGACTAATTGCAAGAGCATCGCAGTGCATTGTGTGTGATGTACAGCAGTGGGCTCAGCTAGGCTGAAATGCAGTTACTTCTGGGATGGAAACTCTTGTGCAAAATACACTCCCAGTGTATAACGCAAAAACTTGTTCTTCCAACGCATTTCATGATGCATTCATTACATTAACATGCTCAGGTATAGAGTTCAGTAGGTGGTGCCAGGACAGCAACACCCGTAAAACTTCCTTTCATTTAAAATTCATTTCCCACTATTTTCTTTATCTTTATCTGTGTGGTCGGAGCTCCTAATACACAAGAAGTACTGCATGACAATGAACAATTTTGCTATTAACTTTTCTACAAAAGCTTGGATGCATTGCTTGAAGGCAGATAGGCTTGGCCATGTTCTTCATTATTCTCTTCCTGAGATTGGGATGTCCAACAGAGGACAGTTCAACTGCTGGCATCACATCAGCCACCCTATGACTTGTGACAACTTTGAGCTCAAATAACACCTACTGAACAGGTACCTTCATTGCAAAGACAGAGCTGAGACATACCCTGAACCCCAGCCAGATACAAATCTCCAGTGTGCAAGTAACAGAGCAGTTGTAGGATCAGCTTGATGCTTTTGAAGCATGACTTTGCCTTGAAGCCTGGATGAGCAGTACGTATAAATTACTAATGGTCTATTTTTTTTTTTAACCTCATAATACATTATAAACAATTTTTATCCTTTTTTTAAAAAAAAAATCAGTCTTTTATAGCTTTAGAGACTGCCAACTGATAGATAGTTTTCAGCCATGCAAGACTCAGGCAAGTTAGACCTCAGGAAGCACAAAATCACTTGATGCTCATCTACTATCGGGATTATAGAGGCTTTTAGTCAGGCACTGCCTTTATTTGCTTTTTTGTTTTTATGCAGCTAGGTAACATAGCTCATCCCAGCTCTATGGCTGTTGTCTTGGGCATGACTGCACTGCAACCGGAAAATCGTTACAACCAGACAATCAGCTCTCAGGGCAAGCAAGTTTCTGCTGTCTGTTTGAAAGAGAGTTGAAGCACTTGTGGAGGTTTAATCAAAATCTGAATACATGTGACTGAAATTGACTCTCTGTGGTTATTTATACAAGTAAATCTCTGCTTCACACAAGTTCCCAGAAATCAAATGCCAGCCTTGTATGATCATTTTTTAAAGGAGTAAATATTTGTAGAAAATTCTTTGCTGTTTTAATTTTACTCTGCTTTCTCTCAGGCAGCCCTGACAGGGATGGAGAGACTCCTGATGTGCATCAATCAACCCAGGGAAGAGGGACCAAAATAGCCTATTACTTGGTCCATAACATGTTATCCTCAGAATGAAACCCAAACTTTTCAGGTAGCCAGGCAAAGCTCTTAAAATAGCTTTTTTTTTTTTTCCCCATGTGTCTGCATGCCCACTTAAAATCTTCCAGGTTACAATCCTTATTTCAACATGAGATATGTCAGGTAAAGGTATTTTAAGCAGGAGGTAGTTTAAGCAGTGCTGCATATTTCCGTGTTGTCCTAACCCTCACTTGAAAGCACATCTGCCAGTAAGTGTTTTATAACTTGACAGTCAGCCACCACTATTTTTTTTAATGCTATATAATGTTGTCAGTCCCTGTTGCTGACCTTTTTTTTTTTCTTTTACTTTTTTTTTTTCTTTTTTTGGTAACCCTTTTACCTTCTTTTTCCCTGCTCAGACCCATTAGCAGGATGTTGTGCAATATGGTGCTTGTCATCTGTTTCAAAGACACAGTGATGAGATACAGGTATGCCAGATGGATAAACCTAGTGTGACTAATTATTGTGTATTTGCCTTTAATTATTATCATTTATTACCAGAGAAAAGACAATAGAGGTTCCCAGACTTGGAAGGGAATGTCGGCAGAAGGGGAATTTTTCTTTTTTTTTTCATTTTTTCTTTTTTCAAGAGACTGGCACATCAGCAAGAAAAGTTTTCTTCCTGGGGAGAAATACAAGCAAACATCAAGAGGAGTCAACATGACCCATCCAGTACTCTCCTTTCCCTGACACATACTCGAGGATCAGATATCTCACAGGTAATAAATAGTTTCTTTGTAATTATGGAACAACTATTATTTTGCCTTAATGTCCATACAGGGCATAACAAATGGATGGATATCCTTCAGTCATCTGCATGGATATCCACTAAGGGTTATAAGGTAACCTTCTGTCCTCTCCCTCTGGTTTGGTCCTGGGAGACTTGTACAGCCCTAACTCTGCCCTTTGGGCACCAAAAAAAGAGGGAATGATCTGGTGTGGATATAAACAGGAGCTCAGGTGAATGGGAGATGAGGTTTTCAGTTGATTCATAAGCTAGATGTGCACTACCTGTTCCATGGAGAGGTGAAACCTGAGGTCCCCAAGCAGCAATTTTTGTACAAATTAGGCTCAGGGTAGCAAATGTTGTCAAAGGTTTCTGTGCCATCAGGCTGAGCCCTCAAGCCTTTGAATGCAATTTGCATCTCTATCTGACAACACGCAAGATTTCGACAGTGTTTGGCATAGATGTAGATTTTCTTCTTTTAGGTATTATAACCTTGTTTTTAATTGATTTTCTCACAAACACACATTATAAAGTGTTGTTATAAACCAAACATTTTAAAACAAAGGGGATATTTGTGTTGTATCTAAATAGGCATAGGACAGACACTTCACTCAACTCAGGACCCATAGCCTCGCATGCTGGACTGTTTTGAAGGTTAGAAGGTTGACAATGGTAGGAAACTTTTGGAAATGTTAATACTGTGGTCCCAAAAGCTATTTTCAGTTTACAGCTGAATCAACTACAATTTACAACTACAAGTGGGATTACGATGGCTCATAAGTCTGATCTTGCTTATGGGGCACAGCACTTTAATTTGGGAGCAGCCACACCGATTTGGTAAACAGATTGAGAAAGAGCTTCAGACTTAGGCTTTAAAATTCATAAGGATCTGATTTAGTACATTTTACACTGGTATTTCAGCATATTTGCTCTATGGATAAATTGCATCTTAACCTAGAGGACCCACTGTACCCCACAATCTATCATAGATAATACAAGACATAATCAATGTCGCTAGGCTGCTGAAATATTTCTATATATAGTATTTGTCAGACAAATACATGCAAAGGCATTAAAAAAACAAAGTCCGTACATGGACGATTTGCAAACAGGAGAAAAGGCTAAATTTGCCACTGTTTGCTCTGAATAGCTTACCCAGATTACAGGCCAATTTTGTTTTGGACAGAAATATTTTCCATCGCAGAGTCTGCTAAAGTCAAAAGAGTACTATTCCTTTGGCTGCAGGATGGGTTGAAAGGCTGTGTTGTATTTTGGGATTGGCAGCTCTGACCGTCTCCCTTTAACCCATTTGAACGCAGTTTGATTGGGACTTGACTGAGCACTTAATAGTCTGTGATTGCCTTGATTATGGATATCTACTTTTAAACCAAATGTGATGTCATTATTATATATCAAGAAAAAATTGCCCCTGATAACCAAAAAATATTGCATTAAGTTGGCAGACTAAGAATTAAATATGCAGAATCAGCCTAATGAAATAACTTGCCTTTGGTTGCAAGAGCTTTCATCATTCTTAAGAAGATTTAAAGCTAATCTGACTTGGAGCTGCTTCAGTCCAATTATTTTGGGGGAATTTTTAGGCTTTATTTTTCTTTTCAGCAGCATTATTCAGTCTTGACAATTTTTATTTTGTTAATTTTTTGCATATTGAGTAAATGGGAAATCCATTCAGAACCATTCTTAAGTAGAAATGAAATGCCCCGTAATCCAATTTTGATCAAAATTCGTCTTTGCTTTTCAGGGACCAAGCAGCCTGTGCAGTTATCTCCACCCTGCACGGAGTTGATAATGAAGCAAAGTAAAGCTTGCATTCTTTTCCCATTGCACGTGGTGGGAAAGGGGCGTTGTTCATCTGGAGAACAATGTGCTGTTCCCTTAGGGTGTAGGAAAGCAGCAGAATGGCAAGAAGATGGTTTCTCCCTGTGCTTCTACTTTTGTTTCTCAAATGTCTGCAGGTCCAAAGTAAACCTTTCTTCCCTCCTCTGGGTGGGTGGTTCTCTTCCCTGGAAACCTTCCTGACTCCCTCTCCTGATGCCTTGTGTTTGCAGAAGATAGCTCACTACTGCAGCATCTTTCTCAAAAAGCAGTCTTGAAGTATCCATTGCCTTTTGGTTATGGACAGGAAAAGGAGCCAAAATGCACCACAAAAATACAATCCCTTTCCAAATAGTGACTACACAAACAGCCCTTCTATGTCTTATATGGTGCATGGAGGTATTCCATATTCCATGTTTTTTTGCTTTATGCTGACTTCATTGATTCCAACTAAGTTCCTAACTGGCTTTTGTTGCAGAAGCAATACCTTAAGGAAGCCTTGTACTTTTCTTGTGCAACATCAGCAAAGTTGGTGGCTTTGAAAGAGTTGTTTGCAATCAAGCGAAGCTACTCCATTCCTCCTATAAATGTCCTTCTTCCTTCCCACACTCATTTCCTCACCAGCTCCTCCTAACTGTGGGACAAGCTTTTCTCCATGTTCATTTTTCTCTGACATCAGTTTACTTCTCTACATTCTCAGAGTTCCTGAGTATGTTTATCTTCCTTGTGACTTGCAGTGGCCATGTATTGATGTTGCTTCAGGTAGATAAGCAGTGGAGAGAAAATAAATTGGTTGAGGAACTCTGGGAACAATAGTGGGAGCTGTAAATGGGGGGACAGGCAATAGAGGGGAAGAATGGGGGAAGGGGAATTGTTTGATCCTTAAAGACTTTTGGTCACTCTCTTACTAATGGAATGTGGCCATTAAATAACTTTATTTTCTTCAAATTCACAGAACGCTGTAAAATGCTAATTTATATACAAATACTGACAGCTTTTTCTTCTCCAGGTTAAGGGTAGTTTTCAAAAATGTCTCATGGTTACAAACACGTGATCCAGAACTAGTGACATGCATATAAGCTCTGTTGTTGGAGAGGATGCCCAGACCTCTGAAATTTTAAGAACTAGAACAAATTCCACCATGCTGTGATTCAAATAATGAAAAAGTCCTTTGTTCCATGAGCAGGTACAGGAATACTTGCAGATTTTGTGCATCTACATTTAGCTAGTTACATTCATATGGACATCTCCCAACAAGAAGGTAGTCATTGTCCCTCATTGTCCCATCACCTCATTATGTTATAATGCAAAGGGCATTTTCCTAGGATGAGGGAGAGCATTGAATATCAACAAGATTTATCAACTGTTAGAGTTTATTTTCCAGGTAGCTCTCAATGTACCATCCATCCACAAGAACTACATGGGCTTCTGAGCCCACAGGATTCTGTGAGCAAGGTCATCATGGAGGACTGCACTCCTGTGTGCGGTGGGGCTGCACTCAGAGGGGAGCTTGGCTGCACACTTGAGTCTGGGTTGTCACATAAAACAATTACTAGATGGAGGGATATGTTGTTAAATAGTCATCTTAATATTACTGGTAACTGCCAATTATCCCCAAAGGGGAAAATTAGGAGAGGTAACACATCAGTATGAGATATGATTAGATGCAACTCCCTGATACCCTCACAAGACACATAACAAACGTCTTCTTTTTCTTGGTGACAGGAAACACTCATACTCATAACTAAAGAATATGAACTTTTCAAAGAGATTGTGTTGTCTTTACAAGTTACCTTTATTTTCAGTTACTGTTTGTGTCTATTCTTCTCAATACATCTTGCAGTTTCTTGCTACTTTACCCTTTCTGTTTTCCTCCCCATCTAACCTTAGAGCATTTCTCTCTTTTTCTCTCCAAAAATCTGCCTGCTGGTATTTTCCATGAATCCATCTGCATTGAATTATTTATAGATACAATAAAGTCCGCTTTTGTCTAATGTTTATTTTCTTTAATAACAAGAAACATGGGGAAAATGTTCCAAATAACCGAAAAAGGACTTGACTTTTCCTGGACGCTAGGCAACGGTAGCCAAAAAGTACAAAACAAGCTGTAGGATGTTCATAAGATGCCTTCTAAAAATAATAATCTTAGTGCATTGGTATCTAATGTGCTTTTTGAATTTGTTATATTTCTCAGATTTGAGTCTTGGTTATAACACTGCTGTGTCACTCTAAAGGCTTTAACGGACAATGAGTTACTGTGGAGGCAACCAGGAGCAGTAGGCAGATGGATTGCTGCTGATGGAGACAGATCTTTGCTACCTGTTTTCCTTGTCCTAAGTGTTTTAAACAGGTCCTGGAGGTCTCTTATGCTGGTCATTCCTGACCAGTCGGTTTATCTTGTATCTGGTAAAAATTAGAGCAAACACTATATCTCACTTAATGAGTCATTGCTAGTCCTTTGTTACCTTTTACTGCTTGTTTGAATTTTCTTTTCATTATGATTTAAAGGCTTTTCCCATCTCCTTTTCCAGTGGAGGGTTTATGTTGCTCATTTGCTTCTTTCTTCCCTTCAATTATGCGAGTCATGCAAACATTTCCCCTTGAACACTTTCCAGCTCCCCCCACCCCATACCTCACCCCCACTGTGTCCTCCCCCTCATTTACACAGCTCCGTTCTCTGCTGTGTTTCCTGCACTGCCTACACTAATTGCACTTAGCACGGATGCGGTGAGGGAGGGAGCATGGGAAGGGAGAAGGTAAAGAAAGGACTTCTGAGGAATCTGGGTGAGTTAAAACTGGAGGCTCCTCTGCACGTGTGAAAGATGGAAGACAGAAAAGAGGCAACAGAAGGAAGGGGAGAGAGGAACTGATTAAAGTCCAGGGCCAGTGTGACCAGAGACAACCTCAGGGTGGAGGCATGTTGGTTCTCTTTAGGGGAAGCAAGGAGGGACCTGGAAGCTGCAGAGTTGGGAGCTCAAGATACCTGGCCCCTCCTTTACAATCCACCCATCTAGAATCATAGAACCATGTGAGCTGGAAGGGACTCACAGGGATCATCAGTTCCAACTCTCGTCCCTGCATAGGACAATCCCAACATTCAGACCAAATGCTGCTTGAATAGTGTCAGGTTTGGTGCCATGACTTCCCCCCTGGGGAGCCTGTTCTAGTGCTCTACCACCCTCTGGGTGAAGAACCTTTTCCTCATGACAACCTCAACCTCCCCTGGAACATCTTCGTGCCATTTCCACTGCTCCCGGTGTTGGTGGCCCGAGAAAAGAGGTCAGTGCCTGCCCCTCCTCTTCCCCTTGTGAGCAAGTTCTAGACCATGATGAGGTTATCACCTGATGCAAAAGCCAGAGGGTAAGACTTATGGAGTCATCCTTGCCACCTCTCCTGGCAAAAGTTTATTCAGTATATGGGGGTGGTTATTTTTTTTTCTCACTCATTCTGTTTCCTTCTCTATTCCATACCCCTTGACCACTCATACTATTGCAATTGCTTGTCTAAAACACGTCTTCACTGCCTCTGCCCCCACTCCAATTCTTAAACCACAGGAAAAATTAGGATGCTGGGACCACAGAAATGGTGTGCTGCACATGTTGGGGCTGTTCATGAAGGCTGGAGATGATATCTGCTTGGAGAACTTGCAAAGTTCAGTCCCTGTGCTCCCTACAGTGTGTTATGTCTGTGAACACCATATCTTTCCCAGAGCAGCTTTTAAGTGTGAGCATTTCCCTCAGAAAGAACAAACACATACCATCAAACAACCTAACAAACAAGCCCTCAGAAACCGGCAGGTCCCAAAATCAGCACTTGGTACTCTCTGAAACGTCACTCACTTGGATTCAAAGGTACCTGGATGCAGAACACTTGAGCTAGAGAAACTGCACATCTGTGGCATGTACTTGTTTGTTTGTTTATTTATTTATTTATTTTCCAATCTCACACCTGTCTGCTTGAGCTGATCTCTAGCTATCAAATTGTGATGAAGTAAAAGTAATAAAATGCCCATAGGATAGAAAATCCTGCCTGAAGTTCCCTCACAGCTCAGCCAGACCTCGAAGATGCACAATTCAATTAAAAGAAATGCAAACTTTTTCTCTCTTCACCTTACCAGTTATCCCTTCTCTTCTGTATATTTCATATATCTGTGTGTATATATATATAATAAGTACACACACATACACGCATGCGCATACGCACATACACGCACAAACCCACCCCTCCCCTTTCCAATCCTTCCTTTAAGGTTTAATTTAACAATAACATTTGCGATCGGGGTCCTGAGCATCTCAAGGGCATTGCGCTTGAAATTGCACACACTCCGCACCATTTATCATAGCCTGACATGTGTCATGTTCCAGACTGCAGCTCCAAGAGGTTACAGCTCACGACTGCTCCTTTGTTGATCAGCTGCCGAGACAACTGAGGCACCTTTCTTTCTTTTTTCTTTCTTTCCTTCTTTCATTTTTTTTTTTATTATTAAAGCTGCACCGTCCTCTTTTCAGAGGGTTCATTCTGACACAATAGAAAAAGCAAACAAATTCTTCTCGACTCTCTGCAGCCTCCCCACCCAATCTTCATCAGCATCAATTCAGATCACATTTACCTTGGGTATGATAGGAGAGCCTGTGCTAGTTAATATTACTGCTTAATATTGACTGTGAGATGGATAAACTATTTTCAAGGTAGTTCTCTGCTTGAGAAGTACAAGAGTGCTGTTAACTGCAAAGGATATTGGGGATAGTAGTAAGGGAGTCCCAAAGTGCTTTCCTGTGGCAAAATCCAGGCTTGCCAAGCCAGTGAGCTTCTTTCATTGCTGAACTTCAGTCCTGCAACTTTGGGGAAAATGAATTTTCTCTTCTCCACAGCTTCTGCTTCATTTACTCCATCCCTTCTCCTTCACTTCCTTGGCGCCTTGCAGAGTTCTTGCTGAGTGCAGAGTACCTGAGACGTGCATGTATCTTTGCAGAAATGGTGCGTACAGCAATTCAACAAAGCAGGTTGTTTATAAAGCATATTGACAAGAACCACTGAATTGCATTCATAAATCACTTGTAGGTCTTACTTCTGCTAGTATTCATCCTGCCAATCAACATTTGTATAGAGTATGGGCACGGGTGTCGTGGCAACTTAATGTGTAAAGGATGCAAGGTGCTATTGATAAAGAAATGGGGTTTGAATACTGGTCTGAGGTCTGAACAAAAGCAGACTTTGCTTTGTATTTTTCTGCTTTCTAAATAAGGTTGGCATGTCAGGTGAACTAATAATTTACTTTTTTAACTATTCATAATGAGCAGAACTTGAACACAAGAAATTATGAACTGGAGCCGATTTGTCCATTTCCTCTCCCTGTTTCCACATTCAGCTCTGTCCTGGAAGACTTACAGCCCAAATATTCTGGTCCCAAAGTCCATCTGTGTTTTGGAACGTTATTTGATCTTTCAGATTCCTATTCCCCTCTGAGCTCTAAATCACGTGATGTTCATCACCACCTGTTAGCATCAAGCACAGCCTCTGCAGACACAGTTGGAGTTGTCTTACTTTCGCTTGCACTCTCAGCTTTTGTCGATGGATATTTTGGGAGGTTTCCTTGGGTTAATGGCTCTTGATTAATCAGAAATGCCAGATGGGAAGGCTCAACTACTACCATCACATGCTTGTCATACGCCTGTTAGATTCACAACTGAAGGGTTTTCTTGCCATTGGCCAGCAAGATTTTGCACTCTGTCCTTCATTATGTTTGTTGCAGCCACCCATCTCGAACCTCTTTGCCTTTCAGTTCAGCATGCTCGCCTTTAGCTGTTTAAACAAAATAGTGCTTTGCTGTAGGAAGGATGGCTCATTTTCTCACCATTTCTCAAGGAGAGGAAATTCTAGTTTCATGGCCCTAAGCGTAGTCCCACATTCATATCATCCTCTTTGAGTTGCTCCCAGGCTCATCGTGGAGCCAGCTACCCGCTGCTGTTGATGCACGATCCCCTTGCATCTCTGCTTGCGTTCCTGACCTTGACTCGTGTTTGATCCCTGCCCTCCCCCTCTGCCAACACCGAGGCACCTGCCTGGCTCTGCGGGGATGATGTAGTGCTACCAGCTGGGATGGTGTAAAGCAACAGCAGCACTCGGCCAACTTTCAGTCACATAATTCTCCCTGTGCTGGGGAACGCGACCACCTGCACAGTCTCGCCTTACCCCATGCTGAAGGATGAAGGTTTAGCAAAAAATAGGGTAAAGCACAGAGTACAGCCATGTGTAAAGACAGAGACCACCATAGATGCTGCTGCTCCATCAGCTTGCCACCCTAAGCAAATGTCTGCCTACCTATGTATGATGCTGACATGGCTCATCTATACCCAAGCAGCGAGGAAGCTTTATGCAGTTTCAATGTAGGGTCTTGAATTAATATAATGGCTCCCCCAACTCCTAGTAAGGCTTACTGAGGATATTTAAGAGGACTGGAACCACTTTATTTATGGAGGGGCTGTGCCCGGGGTATGCCTGTGCCTCACTCTCTTTTTAGGACAGCTGTTCCCATGAAAGCTGCTGCGGTGTTTTAATTCCTAGGTTCAGACCGCACAGGGGCCAATCTAGCCCCCAGCAGTTTTAAATGGAAGAGGAATAATTTTTAGGGTATTTTGCAGATTTATAAGGAGGAAGTAGGGAGGCTGTGTGAAGCAAAAAAAGAAGAGTGTATGCTATCTTCAAAACTAAAAATAAAAAAATCCCTCCAACAACAGATATTCTCATCCTAACATTGTTCAGAAATAGGTTCCCTTTAGGCTGGGAGCGAAAGGGATACACAGATACTCTAAGCATAATAGAAAAGCTATGAGGAAAGCAGCACACATAGTAATCAGGCAAGCGGTCAGTGTTTCAGCTGAGACCGTCCTCTGAATATCTGAACCATGAAGTAGTGCTAAGAGTGGATTCAGAATTGGTTGAACATCCTGGACTCCCTGTGGAAGGAAATACGGCTACAGCAACCTCTATTTATTGGGATGGCATTGGGGGATTCTGGAAGTTAATTGGCTCCTCGGATATGAAGAATAAAAGTAACCTTGGGTCCCTCTGCTAATAAGAAAAGACGAAAACCACCCAGCCAAGCAACATATAAATAAGAGGAGAACCAATAATGACTTAAAAGTATTTAAATGCAATCAGGCAGAGCTGCCTCAGATATCAGAGGAAAGAATAATGACATGTGTACAGTAGACACAATGTAGATTACAATTTATAACAGGATGCAGGATGGAGCCAGCACTTGATTAGGGGACCATGTTACAAATTTTTCAACATATGTCCTCTGTTTTTCTTTGCCTTGGCATAGAAGGCTGGGCACTGCTGGTAAGTAAATCAGATCGTCAGAAAATGCCCATGTTGATGAGAATTGCAGGATCCAAGGAAATTAACTTGACTTGTATTTTAGACAATTCTGCCATATCCATTTCTTGCCCAGAGCTGTCAGCTGGGAAAGAATTGTGCCTGCTTACAGCTTTAATCAGAGATAAAAATTATCCCTAGTTCATGAATATGTTTATCATGAAGATATGTCAATGGCAGAGAATAGCTTCTCAGCATACAGTTCTGCATGTCATATGCTACAACATGTCATATACTAAAGTGTTTTGTTCTCCAACTAGCACCCTCATACTTAACTCATTGTCTGGACAGACAGAGCCGGAGCAAGGGGAAGTCCTCCAGAATGAAACACAAGGAACTTCTGCTAATGAGCTTGTAGGGCCTTAAAGCTCCTTGGGTGTCTACTATGCCTTGGCCACCACCTACGAACCATTCTCCTGGTTACCAGGGAAGAGGTCAGGAGGAAAATTTTTACTCGGTCTGATCACAAAGGTTGCTGGGGCTCCTTTGATCTTCCTCTGTGTCTTGAGGCTTGGTCTCCTTCCTGGATGTGCTCACAGCTGCATGCCCTGCTGTCATTCAGACCTGAAGCTTCGTCATGGCTCTCGACCATTAACACCAGTAAGTTGTGCTCTCCGGTGGACTGGGGGGAGGCTCTGTTATGCAATTTCTTGTGGATAGTTAGGCTGTGATAAAAGGTCGTGGTCTTCATGAACAGAGTGATGCTTTCCACTTCTATATGTCTTTTCAGTGCCAGTCTGGTAACACCACAACCCTCAGAGTATCCTAAATTAAAGAAAGCAATACCAAAACAACAACAAAAAAAACAGGAATGTGAATGACATAATAGCAAAACAGAGAGCAATTGGCTGACAAGTGATGTTTTTAAATTGCACAGTGTTATTTTGGCTGCTCTACATGTCTAAATGCCCCTAGAAAACAGAGAGCACAAGGAGCTAAATGGAAGCTCCTGGCAGGGCAGGGGTTTACCAGATCCTGGTGTGTGCGTGCACACCAGTGTGGGTGTATTTGTGTGTGTATGATGGGAAGGAAGGAAGCTTGTCACTGTGTTTTCTTTTCTAGATAGGCATAAACACCCCTGTTTATTTCTAGCATGCCATCTAAATTCAAAATTTGCATAGGCTGATGATGTTAATTGATTTATATGCATGCAGGCAGTGCTTTATCAAAGGTAGAGGGACATAAGGTCATTCCTTTAAGGGCCTCCAGGGAACAAGTACCCATCTGAGATAATATTGAGATTGGCATAGTTGGGTATATAACTGTTTCCAAGTATGAATAAATAGAGTTCTTTGTCATTAGCAAAAAAATAATTTTCCTATTAATATTATAATTCTCCTTTTAATAAAGGCTACCCTCATTGAGGTCTAGGAAAATGCCCTCCAGGTCCACCAAGGGTTGGCCTGGGCTGCAGCTGGCAGGCTGACTACCTTCCCAGAGAAGGGAAAAGTCGTGTCGAATTGGCCATCTGAATAAGGTTCTAGGAATTTTCTTCCCTTCAGGTCAATCTGCCACAGCCATAGTGGAAATATCAGAACACTTCCTTAGAGGAGGTCACTGGTGACACTGGGACAGTGGGGAATCACAGGAAGGTCTCTCCTTTCTAAGGAAATTTAATGAAAATATTTGCCCAGAGCTGTACCCAGAGCAGAACCAGAGGAGAGCCTTGGCTTGCGAGTGCCAAAGGAGAGAAAATATATACCCTCTTGAAATGGTCCCAACTCAGAAGGGAGGAAAGGAGAGGAAGCAGTCACTAAAACAGTGTGTCCAAAATGTCTCACTATTGCTATTTGTTTTCACCATCTATTTAAAAAAAACCCTTAATCTTTGCTAAGCATGAAAATGGATTAATCTGAATTGACAGGGGGTTTTTTGTTGTTGTTTTTGTTTTTCCCCCGGGGTAAGTTTGGGGGATCTGGATGTGAAATCCATCTGAAAAAAGAGAATCTACATTTTGTAAGCAAACCTCCCCTGCCTGACAAATTGGGAATTTCGCCTTCCCTAATGGGAGTTGCAATATCTGATTGCTGTCTGATGAAGTAGGAGCTTGAGGAGGCCACCTTTACACTGAACAACCCCATACATCAGAGGCCATCCCTTTGAATTCAATGGCTTTACTGGTGCTAAGAGAAGATATTGGAAACTGAGTCTTAAATCACACCTTTCAGGTAATAAGTAGCAATGAATGGAAGAGAAAAGGAAGCAGGAGACTTATAGGATTCAAGGATTTTCTTTTGAAAAAGGAATCCAGCCTGCTGCTGATGGCCAGATGCTCATGTGTGCCTGGAGATGTGCAAATAAAGCAAGGTGTAAAGCTGTTAGCAGTGGTTCACAGCAACAGACTAGCTCCTGTCAAGGAAAAGCAGGTTAGGTAAACTTTTCAGGTATTTGGAGGTGAATCTTTTCATTTGTGCACAGCCCTCGTTTGACCCAACTATTTCACATCATTACCAATTGCTTTGTTCATACGTATCAAACTTCCTTCTTGTGCTTTATTGGTTTCTGCTCTTCCTGACCTCTTCCAGCAGTTTACTTTCCAACATCCTGAAAGCTTCATCATGACTGTTCAGCACATCTCACCTAGGGCTGAGATTAAAAGTTAAAAGAGAGAAAGAGTGAACACAACAGGAGAGAAAACAGAAGAGCTTTTGGCAGCAGCCTGGTGACACTCTGGGGTAAGTGAAATGGGATGGGTAACCACCTGGAATAATGGCAAGGGAAAAAAAAATAAAAGAGAGAAGAAACTTGAACAGCAGGGCCTGAGTGAGAGGATTAGTGGAAACAGCAAGCTGAGAGACCTCAGGAGGGGAGGAAGGCAGAAAGTCTATCTATCCATCTAGGCCAAAGGGAGATGCCGAGACCTGTGAAAATAGAAAATAGACTCATTTAAATTACAAAACTATCTTGTATACAGTGGTTGTTTCTCTCCTGGACTAAAAGTCTGTTCAGCTGTAAGGTGTATGAGCAGTCCCAGAGATATCTGCAGTGAGGGCAGGAAGGGGGAAGGTGGGAATCAAATATGAGGAGAGCAGATAGTGCCTGACCCCACCTTCCAAGGCTGCAGGACATGTTGATGTAGCACAGTCAACACAGCATCACTAATATTCTCCCTCTATAGGTGCTACAGGGCTGCATTTGTGCCCCTTCCCTCCACACCAGACTGTGGGGACAGTGGGGAGGTGAGAGAATATTGGTCTGGCTGAGGGTCACTCAGGCTGAGCCCAGGACCTTCTGCCGCTTCTATTCTGGGAACTCACAGCGGGGTTATGTTTAGGCTGCCTAAGCTGAGCATCACGGCCATTGGTGGAGGATAAACATTTTATTCAGCACAGGGAGGTTGAGATTTGGCTCCATTCTGAATGGGAGTGACAATGGAAACATTCAGTACTCGTGCCAGGAAACATCATAAGATTTATCTGATGTCAATAAAAGAAAAGTAATGTTTTGACAAACCCAGAATATTTTACTTGGGTTTATCTTTTTTTTTTTTTTTAATAATTCTCTAATATAAGATAGAAAATTAAAATGTAAAGCCAAATATTGTTGTGTCCCCTCAAAAAGTTGGCATGAATTCTTTAGCACAGTCAGAATCTTTCTTCCAGTTTTCCTCCAAAAAGAGGTACTGTCAAAATCAGTTTGATGTTATGAAGTGTTTCAATATTGTTGGAAAGACCTAATTAACAGTCAGGATATGTATGGCTAGCTCCACCCCTAACTCACAAAAGAAACTGTTCTCTAGGTGTTTGTCTCTAAGGCTATTATCTAAATCTGCAAAATTCAGGCTTTGCTTTAGGTTTACAGTACCATGAAGCATCATAAATTTCAGCAATATTTGCGTTAGGTTTTGACAAATAAGAGCAAAACACTGAGTTGTAATGTTAAAGCAGAAGGAATTCCAGGAAAGAGTAACCAGAGGTCTGTTTTGTGAAAATACCAAATATGTGGCTGTCACTGCAGTTATATGAAGTCTTCTAGCAAAAGATACTATGTAATTTTTTTTTTTTTTAAAGTTGGTTTGAAAACAATAGGAGTGTTTGACCTGTACTGTTTGTTTGGGGTTTTTTTTTCCATTAAGTATATATATATTTTTTTTTTTTCTGTGTACATTCTGCTCTTTTGTAGTGCTAATGAAGAATTAAATTGATACATCTTCAGACTAATGACCCTAATCAAGCCTATTTTAACAATTCCTTCCCAGCTTCTCCAAATTACTGCCTCATGTTTAGGAGACACAGACGAGTTTAGCTTCCATGTCTGCCTTTGGTATTTCTACCAACTGTAGATTTGAGAAATGCAATGCTGTGTCCCAGGGTATATAAAGCTTCACTTTGGTGTCCTTGACATCTTTGGTCCTTTTTGTGGTTATCTCATAACTCATGCAAGTGATGCCATACAACTGTAAGTTTTTCATGAGGTCATAAAACTGATTTATAGAGGTTTTCCCATAATCTCCAAGCAAATTAAAGAAGGTTGATGGAGCTATGCAACTCACTGTTGCCTCAACAATGGTCTCATTCAGAAATGACACTGAACAAGATTGAGATATTAAGATATCAAGAATGTCCTTAAGAAGCCTTGCCTGTCTGTAAAAAAAGTGATGCTTACAAATCAAGAAGGATTGTTTCTTCTATAAACTTTGTTGATTTTACCCATGGCATCTACCTTAAAATTAGTCAAATATTTTCTTCCTTCACTTTCTGCTTCCAAATGTGAAAGTCTGATTAATCTGTTGCAGAGCAGCACTTGGGAAAATAATTTGACATTATTCTGCTTTTCTTTCTGAGATATTTGAAGTTTAAGATTATCCATTGTTCAGAAAGTGTTTTATTTTGCTTTTTGGCTTTTAAAATAATTTTTTAAATAAGGGAAATATTCCAATAAAGGAAAATTCCTATTTCAAAATTCCAATAAATGAAAAATTCTACACACACACATGCATACATATTTATATATATATAAACTATGTTTTAAAATATATATATAAAAACTATTTAAAACATGCATATATAAAAGCTAAACACAACCATCAAGCTACTCTACTTCTGAACTATTAAAATTGGACATTTCAGAATTGTGGGAACTTTATTCTTCCATCTTTACTTCTGAAGCTGTTTGTGAAGTTCTTGCATTTTGATGGAACTACATAGTTCAGGAAAATGAGCTTTCATTAAACTGCCTCAAACTTCAATATATGCCCTATGTCAAGCTCAGAGAAAGCTTGGATTTAGTTCCAACCTCTGTGGCTGGGGCTGAGTGCCAATTGCACTGCACCCAATTGCTTATAACTATCTTTTTTGCTTCTATGAATATCACATTTCTACTTAAAATCTTCAGGACAACTTGAAAACTATTTGCTACTATTGCTCTGGTGTTGAAAGTAACCTTGAAAACACTTCCCCATGGTAGTAATCGAGGTGATTCTTCCTTCCTTCCTCAAAAATGGTGGTATATCATTCCTATCTTTCCTCCTCAAACTCAAACAGCTTTCCTCCTCAAACTCAAACAGCAGGTTTCTGAAGACCTTTTTAAGGTGGGTGTTATCCTTTTTTTTTTTTTTTTATATATATATTTGAATATTTCATCTCAAACTTCACAGGGAGACAACTATCTCTCAGCTGCATGAAACCGGAGAGGAGTATTTTATATGTATATTCTAAAGGATTTGATGCAATCTGTACTGTGATTATACATAAATAAAGAATTTTTTTTTAAAATTACCTCTTCATTGGAATGAGTGGGCCTTTTAGAGAAAAAAAAGGCCATAAAGATCATGCACAAACCAAGGGGGATCTAAGGTGAGAAACGCGAGTACTTTAAAGAGTATTTGAAATACAAAGTGGGAAATATAAACATTATAAGAATTAGTTTTATTATTAGAATTGTAAATTAATTATTAGAATGAGTTTTTGAGTAATTTAAAATTGCTAATGAAAGTATTGGGCCAAATTCTGATCTCACCGTTTTGTAAATTAAAAGTCACCAAACAATGTGAGTTAATTAAAAGGGGGATGGCATCAACCTTGTCATGATCAGACACAGTACAAATAATTTAAGTATTTAAGTAAAAGACAGTTTCTGTGACACACACATTACGGAACTGTATTTCAAGGCAATGCTGGCTCATGGCCAGTGTATTGCAACAGGCTGGTAAACGAAAGCAATGAAATCCATAGATAATATGGCCTCACAATCTGTTTTCTTTTTATGTAAGATCATCATCATTGTTATTGTTCTGGTGTTGTGAATTCTTGTAGTTTCCTCATGATATTCCTTAAAATCTCAGCTGCTGGTATCAGGTGGTAATCAGGAGAATTTAAAATTTCTTTTTTTTTTTTTTTTTGTAACTTCCTAGTTTTCCTAGTTGTAGAAAGAACTACAACCTACAACTCGAGTGCAACTCACACCATCTAATTTTATATAGCTATATCAGATGAGTCAAAATAGAAAATTTACAAAAAGTCAGTGTGTGAAGCACAGAAGCTGTCCTAAAGATCCCAACATTTAATTTAAACTAACTCCCTTATCCCTAGTGCCAGTAATTACAATAAGCCTGGCATTCCTTGTTACCCTGTGAAATTACCTGCAAGACCTTTTCATATTGTTTCCATGCTGTTGTTTTCATGCTCAGTAGAGCATTAAGAGTCAATGATGGGCAGCTCTTGAGTTAGTCTATGAATCGTGGGGCATTTTCCTTTGGACGCTATTGAAAATTCTCAAGGTGTTTATTGACAAATGCTTCCTACGGGCCGCTACAACAGAGAATTCTCCTTTCTGCCTGCTCCCCAGTTTCTACAAGGCACATCTGCTCCACATCTAGGCATGCTGTTTCAAAAAATAGAAATATATTTTTTTTCAGTACCCTCCGTAATATGCCTTCAACAGAAGCTATGGATCAAGTGTGCTTCTAGACCAAAGGCACTCAGTCCTCCAGCTTTGAACAGTGCACTGCCATTTCCCCTCCATTTGTTTCTATGGTGCTGACTATGTGTGCGGTCATCCATAAGGGTGCTGAGATACCCTGGAGAGAGAAGGAATAGCTGTAGCTATTTTTCATTATTATATACTTCACTTCGTAATAAATGAGATCCATAGCATGTGAACACTGGTCTTGTAGATCATCATATCAGCAAGCACAAGGAACCTTATGTGCCACAAAGCTAAATAAAATAAAGTAAGTAAGCCTGAGAAAAATAGTCTGGTGAGACAGCAGGGTGTTCAGGACTGTACAGTGCATCCTCTCAGGCTGAGAATGACCTTAGGACTTACAGTAACTAGAGAACAATTAAATTTTAAAGCTTAAGCCATGGTCTGTATTTCTCTCTCTTCACTACCTCTACCTATATACATAGATAGCAGAAATGTATAGACCTGCATTTCCATTGTCTTGCAGATGTCTTTGGGATAATGGAGACCAATAAACAACTTGTGATCCAAAAAAGGAAATAGCACTATCAACAGGACTCTTCTTCAGCGCTTGTGATGATGGTGAGTGTTGAGTGTCTATATCGAGCAGACCAGATCAAATGTGAAATTTTAAGACGAAGTTTATAACGAATCCGGGTTTTGCAAAAGCCTCCATGGGCTTACAGGTAGGATATCTGTCTGCATCACAGCACAGCAGGGTTGGATGATCCTGCTGAGAGCCTAAAGTATCCCCAGTAGGCATTTTGACCAATAATCCCATAATGTGAACTATTGAACATCTAACCAGTGCTAAGAAAACTATGGATATCTATTTCCTGAACAGCACTTCTATTCCAGCAGATGAAATTTGCTGTTATTTCCACAGTTTGGTGATGCTTTGGTACTTCCTGCCTTTACACAGTTGTCTATCTATAGATATAGGAGCAAAGGCCAGTCCCAGGGCTGGGCTGATTTTATGGATGCAGACAAGTGTTAGCAGAATACCAAAACTTAGTTCTCAAAAACCATATTCAGAGTAAAAAAAAATCATCCCAAAGAATGGGAGCTGAGAAAATTTATACAGCATTTAAAAGTAGTGCCAATCTGTTCAGAGCAAAACGATTAAACCCTTAAGCCTTAGGTTAGCGAAGACGGACCTGAAACATTTAACTTTGATTGGTTTGTTCTTTTCCTGATCCATTTTTACTGATTTTAAGATTTTACCTTTTTTTTTGAAGAAGGAACAGGATTTCCTTTTTAACAGCTGTGCCCAGTGGCTCCATCTATCTACAGCCTGATAACCATTCACAGAAGTTGTTGGATTTCTAATTTTGGTGGGGTTTCAAAACTCATAGCAGATTATAAAGAACAAGCTGATGGCTTCCTCATAGTTATGGCTACTCTGATGTATGCCTTTTAAAAAGGGAATACAGATAGATGGAAAGTAAGTCTTTCCTCTGAGGATTGTGTACAGATTCTGGGGTTCCATAGAAAGAAAGGAGCTAGAATAAGATCTTCCACATTGAGGACTTCCAGAGGTGAGAACTCTACCTTACAATTCATTTGGCAGCATAGCATTGTGAAATCACACAAAAATTTACACACACACATGCACAGTTCACCCACTCTTTCAAAATACAGTGGTTTTCTTCACTATTTTCCTTGGAGTGAGTTGAAAGAATTCTGGTTTGGTTAAACTTTCTGCCTCTCAGATAAAAAACAGCAGCAATTTTCTGCTTGAATTTCTCTGTGACTAAATCCATTGATCATCCTTTCTCTCTGTGAGTGAGGAGTGTGTTTTCTCTTTAATAACTCCTATCCTTCTCCCTGAATATTTTTTTCTCTCCCCTTCGCTTGTTTGTGTTGTGTTGGTCAGTCCACTGCACTATTCCTCCGAGAGACAGAGAGAGCACAAAATTGAAGTTATTTTATGCTTGGTCTCCCTCGGTCCCAATTTTCAGATCTTCATGTCAATTTTCACACATCAGTGTCATGTGGTGAATGCTATGGAAATTTCAGTGGGGTCCTTGGGAGACAATTTATACATGACCCCCTATTCCCTCCCCCAACCAGGCTGCAGCCCCTGCTTTTACAAAGAATAAGTGGATTTATAATTAATGAGTATTTTAAAATATAATTACATTTGGAAATTTTCCTGTTGTTTGCCTCTTTTGCAATATGAGTTCAAAGGAATACAAGCTCTCTTCCTCTCTACCCCCCTTCTAATAAATTGGCTCAAGTTAAATTAATACAAATTACAGCATGTTGAAAGAAAATATCAACTATATTCATTTTACTTTTTTTCCTAAAATGTACTTTGAAAAAGGTTTATCATGCAACTAATTTGGTAATCACCAGTTAGCAAATGCACTCATTGCCACCTACCTGGGTGAATCAGAAGGTTAGTAGCAAATGAAACATGGTACAGTTTGGATGGGTAATCATATCTTCTTGTAAACTAATGAAAATACATTGTCTTAAGTGTCCTTGGTGAGTAAAATCCTAGCAACAGATGCAAAAGCTCAGCTGACACCAACAGAGCATTTCAATCATTGACCTTAAAATGGGCCCCTGACATCAGAAAGGGGTACACAGAACCTCCTGCATTTTGCAGTGTTAATTATCCTCTCTGTGGGGCGGAAAGGGATGACAAATTGTCCAGATTATATCTCAGAGCATCTTAAACCTTAGCTGTTCACGAGGAGACCTGAACTGCCCCTGGCCCTCATCCCCAGTCTTTTGATTCTATTTAGAGAGGGTATCAATGCATCTCATGTACTTGATTCTCTGCATCACCTGCCACTGGCACGTAAAGAAAGGTTTTCTAACATTGTCAGCCATGTTGTTTTGTTTTGTGGTTGGTTGTGTTTTGGTTTTTTAGGGATTTTTTTTTTGTTTGGTTTGGTTTGTGTGTGTGTGTGAGGGGTTGTTTGTTTTGTTTTGTTTTGATTTGTTTTTTACCCAAAAGCAGAGTAAATAGTAAGAGGGAAAAGCTGATGCCTGACTTTGAAAGAACTCCATCTTCTCTCAGCACCCTAATACTTTTGTGGGCACTCAGCACCTCTTGCAGTTTTCCTGCTATACCAAAAAGAAACCTTTTATCCTCCAGTCTCTGTATGTCCTTCCCCTCATCCTTGTCTGATTTTTCACAATTTTGGAAAACTATCCGAGGAATCACAGTGGTAGTGGGATGGTTGAGGGAGTTTTTCTTCAGAAAACTCAGGGGATCAGATTTGAGCTTTGCAACACCATGTCTCATCCAGGAGATGTAGAAATCAGAATCACGTCATCCCCCAGTTTTTTTAACTTGCTTTCAAAGCCAACTGGAAGGTACACAGCAACACATTGCAAACCTCCACCAAGCTCCCTTCTCTGGTGATTTCATGAGCAGCCTCTGGATGGGATAGCTGTGTCAGAATCATAGTTCTCCTTCAATCTGGCCAGAGGGAAATGAACTGGACGAGTGCTCTGCTGTGCCACAGAGAGACCAGCCAATGCTCTGCACAGGGTGTGCAGGCAACAACACACTGTTGCTTGAAGTTGTTTTGATAACATGATCCTTGGAAGGGATGTAGAAAATGTATCTTTTTGGCATGTTTTCAATTTACTGCTGGTTGTGATCTTCTCACATCGCCCAGTCTAAGGCAGGGGTAGGCCAGGTGAGTTCCTGAAGGGCTATTCAGGAGAGGGAAAAGAACATCCTGTAGTCTGCCTCATCTCTTGAGGTGTTGTCTCTAAAGGCACTACTCAGCCAGTCTTAGAGAAGTCCTTTGGGATACTGAGGCCTGGAGGGATAGTCTAATGTAAAGCTGAATGCCGCAGGAAATATTCACTGTAAACCATATGAAGACCTCAGTTTTGTGCCTTGCTGGGCAAATTAGTCTTGGAGCAGCGACCAAGATTGTCCCAATTTATCAGAGACCTGTCCATAGCACTGTTCTAACAAGTCTTCTGGTAGTGAATGAGGTGGAAACTCTGGGACAACTTTGAACCATGCAATCATAGGACCATCAGTTGAGAGCCACAAAGCCTGCTGTTCTCACCAACTCCACTGAAAATCAGAAGAGCCTGTATCTAGGGTTAAATCATCTGAGGCATAATGCACCCATGTAGATGGTAGAAGGATAGAGCCCTTAGCTATATTATATATGTCCCCGTATAGACAGGGACAATCCACCAAAGGAAGGCACTATAGCACATAACTCACAGAGTGGGCAAGTGCCTCTGTGTGTGGGTGCGTGCATGTACCTGGGTATGTGAGAGACAGGGAGAAAGATGAGATACATCAGGAAACGTATCAGAGATGAGACTGCAGAGATAATTTCCAGAAAGTACAGCCACCATCAGAAACTGTCTTTCCAGCTGGAGGATTTTGCACTGCTGGTGCTTCTCTCTTAACTTGACAGCTCAAGTCTTATCCCAGCTCGTAGTCGCTGCCTACAAATTTAATTAGAATGGGGGTACAGGAGGAACAAGCCTGCACGGTTCTCAGCACAGCACTGAAAATAACCGGCTTTAATACCTTTGACATTGAAGCATCTGCTAAGGGCACAAACCGCTGTACAGCTGACCGACCCTTCTCTGAAGACAGGATGTGTCACTTCACTTGTCCTCAAAATATGCTACCTGCCCCGATAAACCGGGGAATCGCATGCATGGCTCTGAGGCTCTGCATTTCATATGGCACCACGAGGCAACATTTAACTCTGGAGTAATCGGAGAGGGACGTTCAGCATCCCTGACCATGTGAAAAGGAAGAGACTGAGCTGCCGCAGTGGCCACTGTGTCTCATGTATTTCATTTTTCTCTTTCTGGTGTAGTGGGTTATTTTCTGTGCTTGCAACTAAGCACTGCACTGCAGCCAGCCGTGAACATTTCTGTTGGCCCAGCTGGCCTCTTGCTTTAACGCTATTCTTGGGGCTTTCCCTGGGTAAAGTGGTGAAGTAAACAAATTGGAACTTTGCCCACACAAATATATTTAATTGTGTGTCGGTTTTAAGCTAGGGAAATGTAACAGACCCAACATTTCAGGCAGAAAACTCTCTGCTGAGGCAACAGGTTAGAGATTTCCCCCACTTCTGGTGCTTCTTGAGATGTAGCATCTCTCACATAGGTACTGACTCCTTGACAGGGATTGAACCTTTTATACCATTTCTGATAACCTCTAGGCAGTAAGGAAGCAATTTGGGCGTTCGGGGGGGTATTTGGCTTCTTTCACACACATGCTGTAGGCATCTACTTGTGATCATGGCTTTGGGTCCTGGTGTTTAGAAATCTTCCAGCTGAGAAGAGAGAGCCCCTGAGCTCCTCTCACAAAGTCCAGTGGTGACAGTGTCAGAATGCAAATGAAACCTGAACCACATTTGACCTTTTTACCACCAGGAAAAGGCACCATTGCTGCTGCTGCTAGAACCAGTTTTTAAAAGTGTGATTTTTTTAATTGTGTTTGAATTCATACCAAATTTAGTTTCAAACAAGTTAATCAAATGCAAATCAAAATCAGATTTAACCCCTCTAAAATTTGGAGGTGTTTTCATAGGCTTCTAGGAAGGACTCAGTGGAGCTGTATTAACTTGAGGAAGAAGTTAATAGTGTCTTGAGTTCATCTTCATCACCCCCTTTTGGGCGGGGGGGGGGTCCATCTGCCTGAGCTTGAACCAGCACACCCAGCCTCTGAGCAGGACACCATGCAAGATCTCAGAAAGCAAGACAAAATACAGCTTAAATATGTGGTTGAATCATTCAACATTAGACCTATTCAGACTTAGCAAATGCCTTCAAGAGATGAGACTACCGAGCACCACAAGTGTAGTTGTGACTATGCAGTGGTCCATAATGCAACAGCTCGAATGTGAAGTTATTACTGGAGGCACAGTGTTGATACCTGTGTTAAGCCTCTGAGCACTGCCCAGTGTGAACTATGTGTTTCCACAAGACTGAGCAGACCCAGACAGAGCTGATTGCTCTTGCAGTTAATAAAAAGCACTGCACTATCTCTCTTGACAACCCCGACACCTGAGTGCTTCCTACGTATGACAGTTAGCACATTCTGGTTGCTCAGTGGCCTGTGAGAAATGAGCCTCTTCTCAATTTAGTTCCTATCATCAGACAAGCAGTACACACAATAAAAAACACACCTTGACAGTCAGCCCCCAAAGTAGCCCTAGGGACCGAGGGTCCAGACTTCCCTTTCTCACATACGCAAACCCCATAAAACTGTTATAATTTATTGGGCTGAATTCTGCTCCCTACTACCTTCAGGTAAATCAAGGTAACTCCACCGAGGCCAAAGAAGTCACTCTGGTTCAGAGTCAAAACACAGAATAGCATAGAGGAGGGGAACCTTTCTATGCTAAGAAACCCCACCATGTTTCTTCTCTAGATGGAGCTTGTCAAGCCCTCCTGACTTGCACTGATGGCCATGGCCTGACACAAAGTCCCCTCAGTCAGGACAAGGTAAAAGCACTGCCTCTGCTCATTAGCTGAGCATTTGGCCCAGGAACTGGCCTTCCTGCAACAAAGAGCATCAGGATGTATCTGATCATCTTCTCAGGGTGGTGAGAAAGGTGGATGGTAGAGGCACTGGTGGGCTGGGGCAGAAGTGGGTGGATGTTACCATGGGCTTCACTCCAGCCCAGCCCGTCAGGTCATGTCAAATGGAGCTAATATAAATGTCAGTGTGCCGCTTTCAGTTGTGAAATCTCTGTTTGTTGTAATGCAGTTCATTTTCAGTCTTCCAGCTCTATGGGTGCTATCAGCTGACATGTCTGGCTGGTATCCTCTGCCAAAAATACGCACGCTCTCAACATTTCTCAGGAGTTGTTCCCCCCCCTCCCCCCCTCCTGTGACACACTCATGTCAAATTTCTTCCTGGCTCTGTGAGACACAAGACTGTCCACACCTACAAGATAATGAGTTTAACATTTCAAGGACAGAAGCTCTCAATCTGAGTGAGACACAGGGTGGATTTGCAGACCTGATTTGGGGTAGGTGCCAAAGGTGGCAGTGTTCTTTTAAGCTTCTCTGGCATGCTCACTTTTAAGATAATAAAAACCAGTAGAAACAGGTGATATATAGCTCAGAGCACCATCAGTATTATTGCTACAGTTAAATAATGTGTTGTTATTAACAGTAGCTGAAATTCTCCTCTAATTGTTCCTTGCTTTTAGAATAAATTCAATGACCATTTTGCAGGTCAAGCTGGAGCTGGAATCTGTTGTGCTGCCTGGATCCTCCTCAGGGTTGTCCCATCCTGGCCCTCCATTGGTACAGTTATCAGGTATACTCCAGCTTCACTTTCTTCTCCACATGAAAGTCATTTGCCTCCTCTCTCTTGGTGATGTCTTCTCTCTTACTCTGCTCCAGCCCCCAATCCCCAACTCTCAAGTCTTCTTCCAACTATGTTTTTTACTTCTTCCTCGACTTTCCCCTTTTTGTCTTTGTTCATAGTAGTGTACAGGCTCTTGCTGATTTCTCTGAAGAGAAAATTAAATCAGGTTGTTTTTCCCTTCTTCCTCCTTCTCCCATCACAGTCACAAACATTTTTCTTCTTTTCTTACCCTTATAACCCAGAAGTGTAATTTCATCCCTTGATCTTTAGTTTCCCCTCTCATTTCCTTTCTCATACTCCCGAACCTTTCACTACTCTCTGTTCTCCAGCTATGCTTTATTTCTTCCATTTGTAGAACATTTCTCTTTGTCTCTGCATCTCTGGAAGCCCTGCTCCCTTTCCTATCTAGGCTTGATCACTGTGCTGTCTCCACCTTTTCTGTCCTATATACCCAACATTACATCCCACTGAAAGAGCTCTCAACAAAACCTTTCTGTATTTCTTGGGCAAAACTTGATCACAGTATGCCAGCCCCAGCCTCTTGACCCATCAACAATTTTTTGGCATTATTGCTTGCTTTTTGAAATCTGTTCTTCTGAGCATCTGTGACTCAGTACTCAATTGATGCTGCTCTTGTTGACTGAAGACTCCTCATTATCTCCCCACCCTCCAATGTTGTATTGGCTTCACAGATACCAATCCTTAGTCTCTTCCTCTTCTGCTCCCATACTTTTCTCTAGGCAACCTTATCTGCATATACAAACTCAGGTATCACTGCTATGACAATGACTCACAAATCTACTCCAGACTTGTTTTCTTTTGTCCAAAAGTAAAATTTCATGCAGTGTCTTTGACATTTACTCACTCATGATGAGCCATCATCTTAAGCTGACCATGAATTTCTAATTTCCACTCCACAAAACCCTGCCTCTTTGTCTCTCCCTTTTTCTATCACAACCTGGGGCCCACATTTACGGTTACTAAGACTTCTAATGTAAGCAATTTGTTTAACTCGGTAACCTCCTTCTAATTTATTACATCCAGAATGTGTCTATGTCTTTCTGAGTTTTATTTATTGCAAACAGAGAAGATGCTGATTTTCCTGGTCCTCCACACAAACAAAACTCTTGCAGAGGCTCAGAATGACTTGCATTTTATCTGTGGAAACATCCTTTTTTCTTGACAAATTGGATCACATGCCTGTTTTGCAAAATTGCTCTGTAAATGTAACTTCTTTAGCTTATTGGTGTGACCAAGTTGTTGCTATCTTGGCTTCCTTCCCCTGTAAGAAAGATCATTTTCCATGACAGTTCTTATTCTGTTTCAACAAACACAAGCTGCTCCTCACT
>NW_010322292.1:220964-241778 GCF_000700745.2 Antrostomus carolinensis
TTAGGCTTGATCTGCTGAAGCACTGCTGGTCACAGCAGCAGGTCTTAGGAACAGCCAAGGAACCAGCTCCCTGTCCACCCTGTCAGGCTGGCTGGTTAGAACATAGACACTGTCTCCTTATGAGAGCAAGAAGTATGTTTGTAAAGCTCCTCTTCCATGGATGCAGCTGTATTTTATGCTGGTGCTCTTTTGCCAGTTCCTCTTCCCTTGGTTTTGCTTGTGTATTTCCTGGGACAAGAGCAAGATTTTATAATTCTATAGCACCAAGCACAGTGGCTCCCTAACCTCTATGAAGGGGACTGTGAGATACCTCATGCTATGCTGTAATAAATAATATAAAATAGAAAAATGCTTTGAAATGGCAGTAAGGGAACAGAATGGGACAGTAACCAGAAACACTGCTCTGAACCATGTGTGTGAGACACTCATACTTTGACCTTGATAACTAGTGGATCAGTCCACCTGACTTCACCTGCTCTGATTGATACACCAATGTTTGCAGAAATGTAGGATCACTGAGATCAGATCAGAATAATAATTCCTCTGGACAGTGAGTGACAGCAATTATTTTATTTTGGCAGGCCAGTATCATTCCAGCAACCAGCACAGGGGAAAAAAACATGCCCACACACAGCCCTCTCCTGCCCATGGCAGCCAGGGAACCTTTCAGACACCCTACCTTAACCTGCTGACATAATCCATCAGCACCCACTGAAATCAAATGCAGCTAATTGGAAGGTGATGATAGCCAAGGGACTGCTGGATTTGCATACTAATTCATCTATTTTAGCATTACACACCCAAACTACAGGTAAAATGAGACTGTGCACTTCATTCTAGATGATTTCCTGTCTTCTCCTCCACAGCACACATGCATACACACAGCCATACACTTTCTCTTGGGCTTTGCTGTCCTGAAGCCAAAAATCAGCTGGAGATTGCATTACATGTGCTTTCCAAAAAGCTGGCCAAGAATTTCAAGGGGCAACATGTTTTTGTCCTCTTGTTAGGACAGGGCTGCAAACTGTGACTGTAGATGAGTCTTTTAATGTCACAGCAGCACAGCTCATGTTGGGGAGAACAGAGCTTTTTCTGCAGGTTGGATTACAGCTTCCTCATGCTTTTTATGCCAGGGCTTAGGATGGATTCCTGGCTCTTGTTTCACATAGTATTGTTGAAGTTTTTTTTCGAGTATCCAACCTCATCTCCTGTTCTACCACTGGCGCCTGCCCCTGCTCTAAATCTACCAATTATTTCCTTTAAGTGTCAGCAGCACACCAGACACACTGAGATATAACCTTTCTTCAAGTTGATGCTGTTAAACTATTACTTGAAACTGAAGTCGCAGTTGACAAGTGCTGCTTCAGTCACTAATAACTCCTTCAGAAGTGCTAGTGGTGTCTTGGCTCTTAATGTTGTGGCTCAGGGCTCAGGGAGTGTCTTTACAGGTCATTTAGAGCCATCCGTCTGATCTGAAACAAGATCTCTGTCTCTCCTCTGGCTCTGTGCCTTGTTTGACGTGAGGTTGTCTGTTCATCCCCCCAGGGCTACAGCAGTGGCATGTCTGGGTGGCTGTGGTGGCTGCCCAGATCCTAGAAGACCTCACTTTGGGACACATCTGTAAGACACAACCCGAATTTCAGTGTTTGCAGCAAGAAAAGGTGAGGGTTCCTATCTCTTGAGGCCCTTTTAAGGGAGAAGGTTCTATTCTTCTCGCCCCATCACAATTTTCCTTTTTTTTTTCAAAGCAGGTTGAACACCCTCCTGAGAAAAGCAGGATTCCTGTATGGAAGGAGGAGGAATGCTCAGACACACGACTCAGCTCTGCAGCAGCAGGTAGGGAATAGTTTTCCTTTCCTTCCACACTCCTCTTTTTTCAGACTTAACTCCTTCAATCTAATCAAAACAAGTGATGCATCTCAGAACCAGAGGTTTCACAGTTTGGCAGAGGTCACAAATATTTCCCTTATATTTTGGCAGGTTTTTGGCACAGTCTGAGGATATATTGGGAACAGAGTAATATAAGACAAGGTCAGATCATCTGGATCACCCGAGCCTTATGCCCTGTTACTGCGGACAATTCTGTAAGAGACGTTAAATCCAGAACAACCTCCCCTTTTCTTTTGCCTCCTGCACATAACAAGCCACAATGTGGTATAACAAACTAGGTCTGGCGTTTCCACAGAAACAAGTTATATCAGGTTTTAAGTCTCCTTGACATGACAATGACTTCATCTAAATCCTGAAGCCATCTTTTGGATAGCCCAACCTTGGTCTAATGCCTTTTAGAAAATGATGTTCATTTAATTCCTGAAATGTGAAATCTAGGTCTCGGGTCAAGAGCATAGATGTTCTTTAGCTGAAAAATTCAGATTCATCAGAGACTGTCTGTAACTTTTCAAACTTTGGATTGCAAGTAGACTCTTACATCTATATATATAGGCTTTTTTAAGACTAGGATCTAAATAGAAATACCCTTGAAGAACATGGCTCTTTTTATGTTCCCACCCCTACAGTTTGTTAGGTGACAATAGACTTCTTCAGGGCCACAGCTTGTCTGCACATAACAAATAGCCGGACTTCAGCCTAAACTATTTCTCCTTTACTCTGTATTCAGCCTTGAATTCCTTCCTCCGGCAAGAGTTTGATGAGAATCAGTGGGAGAATCCTGTAAGACAGGCATGGTCAGATCACACAGATGAAGGGCATTGCCATCATGAGAAATACAGAAGCACCTCAGCCAGATTAGGGTAGCTGCTTCATAGAAAAGAAAAAAAAAAAAACACACCAAATTTTTATCTTTGTAATTGTATGGACAAATTAAATCTATTCCGAAGTAATCAAAAATCACCCCTTCATGGCTACAAGATGACAGACCTCTGTTCAAGCCACATACCTTTCATTAGTAAAGTGATCAGATGGCTCTACTGCCAGACAAATTTCTAACCCTCAGAAGCTGTGTTGGTTATGGGCAGGATGTATCTACAGCACAGGGAAATTTTCATCCTCAATGGGAAATACAGCTTGCCCAAAAGAAGGCTTGTATTGCACCTGTATCTGGCACAGATCTTATATGCGTATGAGTTTCCAGAAGGCAACAGAAAGCTCATTCATTCGACAATTGGATCTTTATATCCGCTCCACGTGTATGAACTTATGGTTGTATGAACAGCCATATCCAGTTATTGAAGTATTTGATGATCCAAAGTGCTCAAGGCCTTCTTATTCCATCTCATTCACCGTTAAAGTTTTGTACAATCTTTTTACTGGCTTTCAGCCTGCAATAAATACAAATGACTTGCCAATAAAAGCTGGTGTCTCCCTCCATCAGGAGGACTATAGCATCATTGTTATTTAAGAGGTGGTAGTTTTGACACAATGCTTATTTAAAATTCGTAAAAGAGAAAAAAAGATGATGTAATAAATCTGCACATTCTTCCTAAGCAGCCATTGAAAGTCTGAATACTCTTCCCCTTTCCAAAAGCATCAGCCGCTTAATGTTTCCTAAGTTGTTTTCACATGAATTAGGGCGTTTGAGTGAAGTACTGTCAGTTACAAAACCACGCTGTTGTCTCCAGTTAATTTTGTGTTAGCAGCTCTTTTAAACTGCTAAATCTAGTTTTTAGTGTATGATGACTTTGTTTTGTGATGGTGTAAAACAGCTGCTACTTTTCTGATGAGTTGCCTATTTTCCATTTTATGTCTCTGCAAGATGTTGGGATTCATCATGGCCCAGTCTGACAGGCAGCTGAGAATAACCTGCAAAAAAAACCCCAAAACACAGCAAAAAAATTAAAAAATAATCCCCAAATCAAGGATTTCAACCATCCATACATCCAAACTTCAGAGTGATTGGTCCTCCTTCCTCTTTACTTGTACCCTGAGATCATCTCAATGCTGGACATATACTAGGATGATCTAAATGAGAAGAAGAATGCAAGATTAGAAGGAAAGAAAATTACTTACTGCTTTAAGGGGACACGTGAGGGGACATCCAAACCTCTCAAGGCTGTTTTTGGGGGGGCAGGTGCAGATTGGAACAGCTGTGCCAGTTGTGTCACTGCTGTGCACGCTGCTAGAGGGGAATACTGCATGATAAGAGAAGTGGTATCTACCCAAGCTTTTCTGCGTGGGGATGACAGAAGACAGATGTCAAGCAGAGTAAACTGCACTTGGGCATCAGGTGCTTACTTCGCCTGGATTCACCCCAACACCAGCGTAACAAATTAAAGCCAGGGACATTGCACCCTTTGCCTGTTTCCATGTCACTAACCTTCAGCAAAGGCCACCTACGGAGGCCAGGGAGGCTGGCACTGGTGTGCTCGGTCCAGTCAACCTGATATAGCAGCAGAAGGTGGCCCAGCCATTCATCCCTCCTACCTCTGGCCAGTGGTGCATCTCCTGAGGGCCAGGAGTGTTGTAATTGTTCTCTCATACTCCTAGGTCTCTGTCCAGTTATGCCAGAAGGATGAAATTATGGCTTGGAGTATGTTTCCAACCTAATTATTACTCCACTTCCCTCAGACTCTTCTTGCCTGCTACTGCTTTTTCAGTGCACTGGTGCCACTGAATTTCTTGGGTGCCAAACTGTTCTCATCAGCAGGACCCAGGATGTGGCTGCTTGTGGCAGACAGGGGATGGGAACAAGGACCAGACTGACCATGAATTAGCTACCTCTCACTAACATTTCAGAGGGCCTCTCTTAGGCAAAATTCCTATTACCTTTGTGCAAGGTATCTTGCACTTAATGTTGCCGGAAGTGCTCCTGAGGAACCAGTGTTCTGCATGTCACCCTGTAGATGCTTTGCTACTAACTTTCCCTCCAGGCAAACAACCCTGCTTTATTCAGTGGCAGAAAGCTGAATGAATGTCTTTGATCTTGTCTTATTCCCTGGATCCTGTGGGCTGGCATTTGTTCCATGTGTGCAAAAGCAAGAAAATGATGAAAAGCATAAAAGAAGCACTCAGAGAACTCAAAGAAGTGAAGACTAGGATCTTTCCAATAATAACCCACACCTCATAAAAAGATCTTAGATTTGGATAGACAAATTGGAAGCAGCTTGCTTCCATGATTCTTCCTTCCCTTTGCACTTACACCCCTCCCCAACACAACACGCAAGCTTTTCCAAAAGCTGTGCAACCCATTGAACAGTGGTGGTCTAAACTATTATGGAGATCTTAAACTGCTGAATTGTTACAAGCTAAAATTGATTGCAACCGAACCTGTGAACTGAAGTGCTAGAAAGTGCATCGAGAGAAATGGGGAAAAGGGGCTAAGGTTTTTGTTTTTTTTTTTTTTTTCTTTTCTTTTGTATGCGACATCATCATAAGCTTTCCAAGCAATCTTGCCTTAATGAGTTCTGTATCTCTCTCTCTCTCCCTCAATATTCATTGGACACTTTCTCCTGGTATTTCCAACATAAAAGGTATTCTCAGTTTGTCTTCTAATTTGCTTGTTGCAATCTCATTTCTGAAGAATTGTACAAGTGCTTCAAAGTCAGATCCAGAGGGAAAGAAAATTGATGATGTGGATACTATGATATTTACTCCCCTTCAAGCTAAAAAAGCCTTCTTAGCTTTAAAAAAGTAAAAATCCTTTCTTAGCCTATTTTGTTCTATTCTGCATTGGTTTTATTTGCACCCTCATCACCAGAGCATCTGAACACCTTCAAGTAGTACATTAAGCAACGTGACTAACATCTGTCACATATCGTTTACTTGCTCTTTCTCAGCATCCTTAAAATGAGTTTAATGCTTGTGCTGGATCGATAGCACTGGAGACAGGCCATCTGTGTTGAGCCTTGGTGCAGGCACAGTTTGTATGAGATCCTCTGGATGGGTCCCCCCAACCTGTTGCCCCACTGCCCTCTCCACCAAGTGCCACCGCTCTCAGAGATGCAGGTCTGGACCAAATTTGCTCACAACAGGAAATTGAAACCCAAACAGTTTGGAGAGATCAAATGAGGCTGTCAATGTTTGCCCACTCTTGGATGCACAGAGGGATACATGTATTATCTAGTTGCCTGCAGTAACAAAATTGTTCAGGAGCCCAGGTGTATCCAGCAGTCACTGATTTTCCAATTTTTTTTCTGCCTTCCTTAGGAGGCTTTGCTGACTTTTTAGTATCAGTTACAATTTGACACAGCTAGTGATGGACAAGAACGTAACTGTTTCTCACCATCAAAAGCTTTCTCTACTAAATTTCTGCTACTGGAACTCTTCAACAGAGATAGTGGTCTCAGACACTTGAATTTAAGTCAACACAGGTTCCATGCTGAAGAGGGCTGGCAGCCCTCACCTATGGAGCCAGCACCAGGAACAAGATCTAGGCATTCTGAGGCACTATAATTTCAAGTAATAAGTTTTCTTAATGGGCCAAGTATGCTTTGCCTAATTTTGCTTTTAATGCATGGGATTGTTATTGCTCAGTGGCCTCACACAGGTGTTTAAGCAGTTTTGTGGTATGATTTTTCAGTAGTGGCATAAGGTTTTATTGACTGTTACCTAAAGAATAACATCAGAGGAAATAAGCAAAAGAGTATTTGCAGCTGGTTGTGATGGATGTATGTGGAGCTGTGGTAGAAAACTTGGGAGCCAGTGACCTCTCTGTCACAGTCTGTTCTATTTTGGAGAAATGATGTTACTAATTAATTTATGTTTCCCCAAAAAACTGTTGGTTTCTCAGCTCTGATCATATGAACATACCAAAGATAGTTCAATAGGTACATTAAATTCCAAAGTTTGTGGGGATACTAGGGCGTGGGGTTTATTTTTGTCTATGAATACACATTACATAGCAGACTGGGGAACTCTAGTCTCTGCATGGTAACCTAAATTACACAGCTTTTGATACAGAAGAGACCTCTGACCCACAACTTGGCCTTGTTCCAGTTCCATAGTAGGTCAAAACCCAGGTGCACAATAGTCATTTCTCCTCACTGCCACCAGCCTGTACCGTGCCATCCGTAAAAAGCAAACCTCGGTACATGGCTATTTGGAAACCCAGCACCTTCCAGCAGAAC
The DNA here is from genome assembly GCF_000700745.2 of Antrostomus carolinensis. NCBI lineage: Eukaryota > Metazoa > Chordata > Aves > Caprimulgiformes > Caprimulgidae > Antrostomus > Antrostomus carolinensis. The sequence continues at coordinate 227,987 of NW_010322292.1, forward strand.
CTAATCAAAATATGCTCCAGAGCCCATTTCTCTGGACAAGATCCGAGACTGTGCTACAATGTTAGCAGCAGTGGAAACATGAGTTATCTGATCAAGAAAGATAAATACATCTATTTCAGAATATATAATCTTACCACATATGTGAAGTAGTTTAACCATTAGCAAGTTGTCAAATATCATTGAATGGAATTAACCTCTTTATTTCTGGTCTGAATCAATCTTTTTTCCTCCTCTTTTTTTCTCTTTCCCAGTGCAATGAGTGCTTATATGTCACACATTGCAATGCCTGGGGCAGATGACACTTGCTAAAGGACTTGATGATCAATTCTGATACAAATCTGACATGAAGAGACTTGAGAGAATCTGGATCAGATGATCAATGGCAGAGATAAAGCCACATTTAATGCTCCTAAATATCTATTCATGTTGTATCCACCTCAAACACATTAGTATCCAAAAGCAAACAAGATGCACGAGGATGATGTATGGACTAGTACATGGACAGAGTACAGGGCTGAGGATGGCATTTCACATGGTCTTTCTGAATTGAATATTGTGGAAGTGTGGGATTGAAAGCCCTTTAGAATTAAGTATGGTATTAGTTATAAAACCATGGGGCAGACAAAAGGTAATGGCCTCTTGTCCACTAACTTTGTGCAGATCATGGGCAGAAAAAAGACTTTCCATGTTTTTTATTCACTAAAAATGTCTGTTAGATTTGCACCTCTGATTCAGAGATGAGAGAGAGACCTATTACCAGTCCCAGACCTTGGAGCCATGCCTTCATTTACCACTAGTCAGCTTTGCTCCTCTCCCTTTTTCTTTCCAAGCCTGGCTGTATATGTGTATTCATGAACGCTCTTTATTTCTCCCCTCACAGTTGCTTTTTTCTTCCCACACCTGCCAACATTAGCTCCTTTCTTTGAATCACGCTGCTGTACAGCCTAATGCATGTGATCTCCATGCCAAGATGTTATTTAATTTACCAGCAAAGTTCTTTTGGCGTGGAATGAGCCGAGCAGTAGGAGCACAGGAGGGGAGGCATAGACGGGGTGGGAAGAGGAAAGAGGAAGAAGAGGGACTCAAATGTATGTTGCCTCTGGCTTCACATATCAAGGTTGTGTTGCAAGTGGCTGGGGAGCAGTGTGGGTGGGGTGAAAATGGCAGCATGGGGGTTCATTGATGGCAGGTTGCTGAATCAGGAACCCTGACACTTGTGAAGTACTCTGTCAGGAACATTAAGTATCCAAAAGTGATAAAGCTTCAATTTGCTAGTCCATTAGACTAATTACTGCAATAATTAAGTAACTACTTGATTAGAACTAATGGGTACCTAATTATCCAGGAGAAAAGTATCAGGTGGCAATTATCAGGTGGCAATTAATAGACTGGAGTTAATGTCTTAGCACTGTCTTTGTATGAATTCATAAGCAAGGTAAAGAAAACAAACAATAACTTATTAATATTTATTGGTGCCACAGTGTTTTTCTGCTTGTTTCATTTACACAGAACCAATTAGTGAAAAGACAGTTAGTGTTGCAAAGACGTAAAGTGACTGAAGCAGGAGTTTGATTTTAAAGGAACAGGATCACATTAGCACTTATAAGCAGAGACAAATGGGTATCAGCCAGGGACTTGGTTCTGGTGCTACTAATTCATCAACAGAAGAAATCAGAGTAATTGAACTCAGTATTAATAATGAAACACACAGGAAGGCAGCTCCTGTCTTAATGGGGTTCATTTTAGTTTTGGTCCCTCCCTGAGTCTTCATCAGCATTTTCTACGTTGCACAGGAAGCAGAGGGAGTGCCTTAGTGAATGAATAGGAACTTCCCGCTGTCAAGGGTGGAAGACACCATCATAAAATCTTCCAGATCAATGCTACACTCTAAGGGAGACAGATTTCCTGGACAGATGATGTCTATTCACAACATTGCTACAAATACAGTTTCCATAATGAAGGTGGTAGAACTCAATTCCTGCCCATACGCTGTGTTTACCTGTGTAAAGAATTCTAAAAATAAACCTAACATCCTTTAGAGCTCAGATGGTTTGGGTGGGTTTGGTTTGTTGGATTTTGTTGGGGTTTTTTTTCCCCTTTGTGTTTTTTTTTTCATTGCCATGCAAAGGACCAGCTTGTCAGATGACATAAATTGCTGTTGTTTATTTGATGTCAATTTAGGCAGAATCAAAATATGGCCTAGAATCTACTTCTCCCCCTTGTTTCTCCAAATTCAAGAAGCTTTAAATTTCCCAGCAGAAAAATGAAAAATCCTGGGGAATTCTTTCCTACCAGTCTTTATGACCCTAATGATCATTGCTCCTCTTAAATGAGCGTGAAACCAAAAACCATTGTGCATGCAAGTTTTTTCCTTGTCTCTCTATGGGAGAGCTCATATTAGCAATAATTAGTCTCACGAGTAAGTTTTTATAGTGTGATATACAATGAGCAGGATACTGCTTTTAGAGAGTAGAATGAAGGGTTCCCTCATAAACTTTAATCCTTCAAAATTCAACTGTCAGCAAATGAAAGATCAAATTCTTAGATGGATTTATATCAGCATAGTAAGATGCAGCTTTGCACAGTGCATGATTTTGTAGAAGCTGAGGACCTGGTCCCTACAATAGTTATTTCCACCCCACCACCCACTCCCCATCCTTTTCTCTGTGGTATAAATAAATGAAAGGTGTCCTAATCATATTTTAAACTGTGTGCAAAATCACACACTAAACCATAATGTCTGTATATTAGAACATGTGGAATGATAAATGGAGATAAATCTAAAATTTATAGAACATGAACATTTGCATAAACTGTAATATCCAAACATATAGGCTGTTAAGTAACAATTGTCACAAAGGGTATAAAAAATTCAACTTTGTTTCATGAAAAGAACTCAAATTCCTAACATGATTAAGATAATATATCATTTGTTCCTATCTTATTAAAGGCGTAATTGTTGTTAGACACAGAAGTGGCATTAACTCTAATCTGGCTTTATATATGTACAAATAGGAGGGGAGGTGAATGTGAAAATTGATGCTTTTGGTGATCCATAGGCATTTTATTAATGTTTGAATAATAACTGCCTGGAGGGCCTGTTATAAATTAAAGGGACGAATTGAGATATAAATTTTTATGAGGACTAGTTATACATTTCCATTATGTGTTTAAAAATGAAGGAATTACTGTGAACACAGCAGAACTCACATTTATTTGAGGTGATTTGGATGGGAGGGAAGGTGCAGTGAAGGAAGCTGCATGCTGGCTGTAAGAAAGATGTATCTGTCCCTTTGAAAAGATATATCATATGTCATGCATGAACTCTGTTCTACAGGAGACTTTTCTCTGCAGCTGATTTCGCATGATTATTTATTTGACAACAGCAAGTGATGATATAGCAGCAAGCTTTAAGCCACTTAGAAAAGAATTCTTATTCTTAAATCATAGAGGAGTTCCCAAACCCCAACCACTGTCAAACTAGAGTTAATCTAAGAGAGGAACCCAGTAATCTCTTTGGCATTTATTTCTCATTTTTCCTCCTGTCTGGATATGCACATCTTTATTTGCCGCTCATCTATGAGACCAACAGTGTTTTTTAGAGTTTCCTCCTGCCCTTTGCTATGGCTGTTTGTAGGAGCTCAGCTCCTGTTTCTTAGTGAGGACCAGGCCCCTTTTGTTATCTACCAGCACAGATGCCCTTAGAGAGCCTCAGGTAGTCCCATCAATGTTCTTCTGCTGTGACAGAAGGTAACAATAACCTAGTATCTTTGTTCAGGCAGGCACTTTTGTCCAAAACTGGGTCTGTTGATAAGGGAGAGGACAATTTACCCCAGTACTTAGCCATTCACCTAATAGTGGTGACCTGTTTTCCACCCCTTGGTTTATTGCAACTGACCCCTGAGGGCAAAGCTTTTTAGATCAAATTCTCCAGGTTATCTGGTGTTTAACCCTTGTTTAGAGGTTTGATTGCTCTTGATTTCCATAGGTGCCACCAAACTGATGCCATGGAGGTCCTGAGCTGTATTCTTTGTGCCTCAATTCCCTGTCTGTAAAATGGGAAGACTTGTAGAAGTGGTTTGAGGAGGAAAGTGTTCATTGCAATGATGTCCGGAGAGATGACAGCATAGTATCATCCTCAGACATGCTACACTGATCTAGCAGCTGTGCTAGTGTGTGTCAATGGTGTTTTATTTTAAGACATGCAGTGCCAGGGGCTTCCATTTTGCAGTCTTTCATGTGAGTCAATTAATTAATTTGAAATTTTACAGTCCTCTTTTTTTTTTCTTCTTTTTTTTTTTTTTTTTTTTTCCTGTTTTCTCCCAACCCCTTCTTTAGTCAGACTCACAAGAGCTGGGCAAGTACTTACTGTTTGGACTTGGCTTGATTCATTGTGAAATAACTTTTTCTCATGCTCCTGTCTTGCAGAGATCCTGAAGCATTAATGAAACTGATAAAACATTCAGACCTAGCTCAAACTCATTTCCCATCTTGGAAGCATTGCCCTTGGCTCCACCGTTCAGGGAGATCATTGTGTATGCTCAGAGGAGAGCAGTTGGGAGTGTCTTTAGATCTACATTATTATTATTTATTTATTTTTTCCCAAGGTGGAAATGAGTTGGTCTACAAGAAATATAACAAAATGTCCTCATGGTTCTCAATAAGGTTTCTACTTTTAGCAGCCCTTTGAGTCTGGACCCGCTCCCCAGGCAGCTCACTCTATGACAGTAGATCTGACCTTGTGACAGTAAGAGGAACAATCAGCTCTACTTAGTTCCTTGTTCATTGACACAGTTGGTTCAGCTTTCCACTGCCTCAGTTCTTTGCCTCCAATCTTTCACCTGAGGAAGCCAATTTGTGTCACTCCTAATCATCTTACTCAGATTGGGTTCTCAGTGTCCATTACCTTCAAGGATAGGACCATGGTTGTGTCTCTCTTTTCTCTAATAATACTTAGATAATGCAGATCATTTTCCATAAGGTCACACAAACAACCTGATTGCCTGGGAACTGTTTTGAAAATATTGTCCAACAAGCACCAAAGCAGCAAAAAAATATTCCCTAGTCAATAAGAGCCTTTTCTAAATGCATCATAATGCTGGACAAGTGACTAATTAGGCAAGAGTCTTACTGTCTGTTTTCCAAAACTATGGGTTTTTTTCTGTGTGTGTTATTGAAGGGACAGCTTCACAAAAGTTTCTTTAGGGAAGGTGCAGGGAAACGTTATAGAGAGTAAGTTCTATGACAGAATTAGCAAATGTATTAAGTACAGTGCCAATCTGGTATAGCTGAAATGACTAAATACCCATCAGGGCCTGTCACTCGTCAAGAAGTGAAATCTTAGACCCATTTAAGTCAATGACAAATGTTCACAGAATCTGGCTGCAAGTTAATAAATGTTTGGAGCCTGTATAACTCAAACTCTGATATTTGTCAGATTAATTATTTGATTGATCTTATTGTCTGTCAAATAATTTCTTTGTGGAGTTAGAAAGCTTTGTGGTTTATTATCTATAGTTTTGATTAAGAAAACATCATAAAAGTATGGAGATACATCATTGCATTGGGTCATAGACAGTTATTATATGTAATATGAAAACATATAACTAAATATGGGATTGTGAAATATTTAAAATGGGCCACAGCTGAGATTGCATCTTCTACCTCCTTTAGGTCATTTCCTGGTTTAGGAACGTTTTAATATTTAACCTGAACTTTCTTTTATCATATTCTTCTCATTAGGCTACGTATATGTAAAATGGAAGAAAATAACTCTACGTGGACAACAATTCCTTCAGCTTCCCCTTGCCTTTAATACAAAACAGAGGATTTCAAGACTATATACATCAGGTGTTTTCAGCAAAGTAGCAGCAGCAGCAGCAAATCATAGACATTTGTCATTCCTTGGAGCTGTCTGACAGTTCTGACAATTCATTAGGCTGGGCTGAAAAGAGGTTTAGAAAGCAAAGGAAGGATCACAGGTAGTGGAGTTGCTTTTGCATGATCCAGTAATAGCTGATTTGTATCATTTTTGGTGATGGATACACTGTTCAGATTAAACTCAGCTGAATTTTTTCCCTTTATTCTTCACTTTTTTTCTTTCTCTTTTTCCTCCAGCAGGAGCTTCTGGGCACATTAGTCTAGATTTAGACCTCAATTTATCCAAAGAAGTAGATGCCAAGGAAATTCTTCCTGGTAGCTACTGATATTTGTGGCTTACCAGAGCTAAGGAGAAGTGAAGTGAGTTTTGCTATTCGGTGTCTACCTAGCGAGGCTTTTCTTTTTCATCGTGTTTGAGTTATATTTTTTTTCTGTGGCTATACCATGACATGTGCCATTCTTCAAAATCAGAGTCATTCCCACCTGAATGTATGCAAACCAGACCTATTACTTTGTTCAGCGATAAGTGCCTCCGTTATCCCACTCCTTCCACTTACCAATTTTGCTTGCTCGTACGCAAGCAATTTTTTGACTTGAAAGGAAATCCTTTGCAATAATGCTGAATCTGCAGAATAGGCCACCTGGAAAATATTTGATCTTCCGCTGGAAAACATTTCCCTTTTCCACGTTGTCGGACCGTCTCAAATCATGTGACAATTTAAAATGACTGGGCCAGATTCTGAGTTGATGAGGCAATGCTGTCCAACCAGAGAGTATCCCTGGGGTCAGGCAGATGATGGTCTCAGGGATCAGTAACATCACAGAGCCTGCTTAGCCCTGTAGAGGATGAATAGCTTTTCATATGCATTCTGTCTATTTTATGGCTGCCACAGAAGAAGTCCAAGATTGATCCTGACCCAGTAGTATTATACGTAGGTAGTATAAGAGCAATATTTGCTCTTGATGACCATTGGAACATACTCATTTAAAGAACTGCAACATCCTGCTAAAAGAAGGCCTTGTACACTGTTTTTTGGTAGTTTTTGTTTTACACATAAGGTCTCTCAGACCTTCAAAGCCATCAGTAAAGTTCTAAGTACTTCCTAATTTGTATCTTTTTTCTTCTCTTAGACTCAAAGTGCTGACAGTTCTGCCTTGCCATCCATCTCAGATGCAACTCGTTCTTCAAATGGAGTTGCCTTCCTGTCTCAGCCGAGGGCTTTGCAGCTTTTAGCTGCTCAGTACTCGGAGAGAGCTAAACCGGGCTTTTTCGCTGGACAGTCTCAGAACTAACTGCGAATTACATCAGTGCTCTGCTTCTTCCAGTGTGTCTTTATGGGCCTGAAGTAATCTACTTCCTTGTTGAATTAAAGGTATTTTTGTCCTTGTGAACCAACATGCAGGAATAGGTGGTTTAATGCAATTGATGACACTTGTGGTTGCTGACTTATGCATCACGTTATCTGATGTGCCTCCGTATTTGCTTGTAGGTTGTGTGATTTTTGTGGTTGGTCACGAGCAGCAGGCTGCACTTGCTGGTTTATTATTCTGGAATTGTGCATGTGGGTTGAACTATTGGCATTAATTATTTTTAATAGTGAGTCAGACACTGAATTACAGGATCCTACCCATGGATATAAGAGCAAACAAAGAAACAAATGGACCTCCTCTCCCTCCCCTGACATAAGTCTTATTTTGTATCCTACGACCTCAACTGGTCCTTTAAATTTCGTATCAAACATTAGAAAGAAAGAGGTCAAAGTAAGAGGCCTGTTGAAAAAAAAAAACCCAGAGCCAAGCCTGATATGAACTATGGGAACTTGTCATCTTATCATCCTAATTGAAGTCATTCTGCAATGTATGACAGTCCATCATATATTCTGCCAGTCAGTGTGTCATACATGATGTGTAACGAGAGAGCTCATAAACCCAGAGGGGAAGCCCCTTCTTTGTTATTACTTTATTTGATCATTTTCATAAAAATTCCCCTTGCTCAATACAGAGGGATGTGTTTATTAGCCCCATTAAAGCTCTGTCCATTCATTTGACACTGTGATTTACACAGCTTTACCCACAAAAGAATCCCATTATTTCCAGTCTGGAGAGGTGTCTTTTTTATTGTGTGATGAAAAATAAGTATTTAATTCCACAGGTGAAGGTAAAGAAAGGGGAGATTGTTGTCAGAGGCTCAGAAGTAAACAAAAGGATGCTTTAGGTATAATTGACTCAGAAAAAGAAAACATTCCCAGTAAATATAGAAAGATAAATAAATAAAGATGGTCTCCCAGGGAGTGGGAATTGAACCAGGCTCAGTTGAACTTTTTTTTCCCTGTGTGCCTTCATTAAAACCAGCAAAATTTGGCAAAATTTCCCTCTGTGTTCTACTCATGAATGTTTCTAGAAAATATCAGCTTTCATACGCAAATATTCTTGAAGTGAAATTGGTGGCTTTCTTTGAACACAGCTAGTGCCTCAAATCCCATCTGCTTTTCCTACAACACGCCCACTCATTATCTAGCTTATTTGGCTTTATTTTATTTTTTTTTTTAAATGAACACAAATTAAGCTATTTAATCAAATATGTACATGATTACATGGCATTTTTGCATAAGAGTTATACACCCACGGAAATCATTAATCACAGATAACAACACTATGTTAAAATTAGACATTTTGCTTGCTTTCTTTTTGTGTGTGTGTGCTTTTTAACATAATATCCTGCGTAGTTCTAATTTCACCTCTACTCTCATTTGAATAAAGCAGGATTGTTTTACATCAAATTATTCATTTTTCTGTAGCTCTGATAATTGGTATTTATGTTTAGGCTTGATCTCAGAGGAATAATAATACAGGACTTGAAAATAAGACTGGAACAGATCGGGTCTCTTTTTAAAAAATAATATTTTTCCCCTTTTGCTTGCACAGAATGTCACCATGAATGTCCATTGGCAAACTGGATAAGAAAGAATGTCACAGTGCAGGACAACCTAGAAGATGACAGGTATTTCCAGACATAGCAATGATGAGATCAAATTCCCCTCAACCTGCCTTGTTTGCTGATCTTTTAATCAGATTCAACTTCACTGCAGCTACAGCGCAAGGTTCCCTGACAATGTATGACAGCATGTGACAGAAAAATATTTTGATTTTTTTTTCTGACCATTTGATGCTATTTCAGATAAATCTGAAGCCCCAGCAGCATCTGACAAATCTACCAAACTATTTTAGTGGAGGTTTTTAAATGTGTATAATTGAACTGGAGGGTTTGGGGTTTGTGTTCATATGTTTGTAGTAGAATCCAAACAGGAAAGCTGGGAAATTATCTAAACCCTTTGAGGTTAACATGCCATGAAAGAACATCAACGACCGAAGAGGACATTATTAAAAAGCAGACAACCTAGCTCAAAAAACCCCACTGTGTGAAGCAAGAGCCCACAGAACAACACCCAGGGCTGTTTGTGATCCCACAGGGATATGTATTTCATCCTCTGTCTTCGTCTCTCCAAATTTCCTCTGAACTGCTTTTGAGCTGCATTCTTGAAAAAGAAAAACACCAGCAACTACTGAATGCGCCTTATCAACCTTTTCCTGACAATCTGCTTCGTATTCCTCTCACACCCGTGTTCTTGCAGTGTCTTGGGGAAATGCTTGGATCAAAGATAAGAAAGAACAAGGAAAGGAATGAAGCAAGAGACAAACAACAAAACAAAACCATCACACCCTCCCCCCAAACTTTTTGACTAAACTCCTCTGTGAATCGTGTGCATGATTATAGCAAAGTTAAAACTGCCTTTTTCTTTGCCAGTACTTAATTCCTGCTTTTAAAATCAGGCTTTCTTTGATCTTGAGGATTGAAATGATCTGGAAATGAAACAGCCATTGCTTTGCAGAAAATCTGGATAGGGTCCCAGACATGGCTTTTACCTGGAAGGCTTCCAAAACAGGATGAAATCTCTCTAGTTTCAGAACAAATTGCAAGATTTTTTCTCTATGTCTAGTCCAACTGTGGAACTCTAACCCCGATGTCTGCTGGTTCCCAAAGTGTACATGTTATAACCTCTAAAGTGAACTGAGAGTGTTATTCCCTGCTCTGCCTTTCCTCTGAGGGTCAAAGGCTGGGAGAATTTTATTAAAGTGGCAAAATTAAGTTGAGGAGACAGTTGGTTATAACCCAGACTAGATCCAGTCACCTGAGGGTTGGAGAGGACAGAGGACCAGGAGCATCTGTAATATCTGGATCCTGTTGCAGGCATAGAAATATCTGCCTGGCTTTGTATGACCTGGTCCCAGAGCCAAAAGGGCTGAGAAATGTGGTTAAGAGACACTGAAGCAGACTTTGCCCTAGCAAATAAATCCCACTGAGAAATCAAGCACATCAATATTTCTTTGAGTGCTTTTATTTTAGTTAATATATTTCCATATGTTGCATGAATATTTCTTTTATTTGAGCTTGTAAGTCCATCTGGTACTTGTATTGGGAGGGCTATATCTGAAAGATCACTACACCATGCTGTTATACAGAGACCAGGACTGCCCTTACAAGGACAGGTAGGTGGTTGAATAAAGACAATGTCTCCTTGACTATCTTTTTTAGTTAGATGAACTTCTCAAGGCAGTCAAGACAATCAAGTTATCTACTGTCATTAAGCTAACACAGTGTCATTTTTTGATGTTACAAAATGAGTATGGGCTCTGTCTCAGAAGATAGCAGTCCACAATAAAGAAACTTCTCTTTTAATGTGCCGCATGGCCAGTTGCTGGACAGTGCAACAACCCCGACCTAAGAAATGTAAAGGAGAAAGGACACCTGGACATCAATATTAAGCAGAAAATGTACTGAAATATCGTAGTTTGCCAAGAAAATAAGAATCACTCTCCTTGCATGTGTTATTAAAGAACTGGGGAATAATTATCTGTTTTAATACAAGTTTTTTCCTTCTGCATGATTACCTTCACTGATATCAACAGAGTGTGATGACTCTGAAATGACAGCTCCTGGTAGCACGTTCTGGGATGAGCAAAAACAGGTTGTCATGGTACTCTAGTCAGGAACAGACGGTCACTTTGTGTCGAGTACTGGACAGAAGATCTGGGTTCTGCACCAGACATCTGGGAGCCCAAGGGTGTAGCAGGTCCAGCCTCCTGCCAGGCGGTTCTCAGGTTGGGTGTGCGGGGCTGGCTGCTTCCACAGGAGACTTGATTTTCTGATGCAGTACCATGTGATTTTGGCTATACAGCTTCCAGACTGAAAGCACTCAGTCCACCCCATGGTAAGCTATGACCTGCATTAGCCTGGAGGAGAGACCAGTCCCAGTGTGAGGCACAGGGCTCTGTCTCTCACAGTTTCACTGTTCTTTACAGAACTGCACAACTCATTGAGCTGAGTTTTAAATATTATATACTTTAAAATGCCTGGCTTTAATGGTAGCCCTATCTCTGAATACTCAATATGCAAAGTGACAGCACATATTGGAAGGGATGGAGGGAGAGGTAGGACAAACATGCAAGAGAGTAAGTCAGAGCAATGGCATGAAACAACCAAACAATCCTTTCATTCTTACTAAAGTTATAAAAAGGTCTGTCATATGGCTTCTTTGGAAATTAATCACTATATGGAAAACTGCATAGCATCTGTGGGGACAACAGGAACCCACCTATAAATTAAAGAAAGCTACTGTGAGTATGGAGAGGTATCCTGGGAAAGCACTGGGGCAGAGCTGCAGGGCTCAGCAGAGCAGGGACAGGGTCCATATAAAAGGTTCCTTCAATAAAGTCCACATTTTGTCAGTGTTAAGATATGTAGGAACTGTAAAACAAAGCAAATTGTGCATGGAAGCAAAATAGAAATTTAGTCCAGCATCATGTTCCTTTGAAAACATCATAATAATTTTAAAAAGATGGTGAAATATCTGCATATGTTTTAAGAAAAATAGGAGATAAAAATACCGATTCTCAAAATCTGTGATGAGTTATTGAGGACAGTGTGTGTGGGGGGGGTGTTTTTTGTAATTCTGTAGGCATCTCAGTCCTCTGGTGAAATGATGTATGGGGCAATCGTCTGGTAGGGGCTGATGGGATGTAAATGAAACTAATTAAGGAAATGTCAAACATAATTAATAAAACAGGTTTAAGTTGCAAAAGCACTGTCAGTTGAATGAATGGGGAAGAATGCCTCATTCCCATTGTTTTGGGGCTTGCTTGCTTATTTAGATATTTATTTATTTAGTCCTTGCTTACTTCCTTGCCCTTCTACCAGTTTTTCAGTTGCACCATTCAATTAGATCTCAGAAAGCTCTTGGTAGTCTCTTGCATTTCCACCTTGCCCCCCTTCTGAGCTGGGGTCCCATAGAATAGGAAGAATATAAATTTGCCCTGTCGGCTTGCAACCTGGGAAGAAGAAGAAGAAAAAAATTAATTGCTGACTCCTCATCTTCCCCAAGTACTACAGGACATTAACATAACCAATTTGCTTGAACTCCTCACTGGCTGCTTAATAGAGCATCTGACCAGCTGATAAGACCTGGGTGCTGCTGCCTATGATACTTTTTCTTATTAGCATTTTCATAATATTCAAATATTACAGCCCCATGATTCACTAGCCTCCATTCATTATTGATAAGTACAAAAAATAAATAAGAAGGGTTTATAAATAGCAAAGGGGGGTGAGCGACCTATAATTATGGCAAGCAAATTAGGGTGCTTGGTAGAGTCAGTTACATTTGCCTAGGAGTAATGATGCTCAAGAACTTTTTCTCTACAGGGACCAGAAAAATAATGGATTCCCTGGCAGCTGCAGATGGGCTAGGAAAGGCTGTCACCCAGGACACTGTTTATATAAGTTAGGCCCAACATATGGCTCTGTGTCCTGCCTATAACCACCTCCAGATATTGTCATTTTAAAGAAAAGAAATAAATACATAAATAAAAATATTCCCTCACTAGAAGGTGATGGTGAAGGGATAGGAGGAGGAGAAAGGTGGAGGAGAGAAAAAAGCAAACAACCAAAATGAATCTGCTCAGAAGTTTCTGTTGAGAGCAATCTCAACAGCTCAAGGATCAAGTAGAGGGTGACATCCTTAAAACCAGAGGCTGTTTAGCTGCATCACTGAAGAGAGAAAGATGAAATGTGATTTCTGCTAAAGCAAAACCTTTTCCATGTTGCAGTCCAAGACAATTGCATTTATGCACCATAGCTTTGAGCCTGAGATGATAAAAATCCTGGTCCCAGTTGAAAGTAAGAGCTACTAGAAATAACCACTGGATACTTTATAATTTAGTCCATGTGGTTTTATTTCCATTAATCCAATCAAAGGCCTTTTTTCTTTACTAATGAAACTGGAATGAAACACAAAAGGGAGGCTGACCTGTTAGCAGGTGACTGTTTCTTATAAGTTATTCATTAAAAACACCCTAACGCTCTGGTGCTGAAGGAAGCTGTACCTGTTTCTGTATAAATTAAACATAAGTGAGTTGGTTGCAAGGAAAAAAAATATAATTATTTCTCTTAATTCGAAATCATTGTACAGCATGCATGTAGAGGAAACTGAACCCTTGTAGATATTTGCAGAGGATTATGGACTAGCCCTTATATACCAACTGCCCCCCCTAATTTTCAATTCCAAGGAGCTCTGAATGTCCAGTTCTACTGTGGGCACAAATGTTACCAAAACTTTGCAGTTAATATATTTTAGATAAGATAGGAATGGGCCTTGGTTTACCCCTTCTTGCTAATGTTAGAGTACTCTCAGAAATAGATGAGAAGAACTTTGACAGAAAAACTGCAGTTGGGATGTTTTCTCCCTTTGATTTTTATTTTATTAACTTTAATTAAACTATTAGTGAAGTTGGTTTAGGCATTATATTATTGATTTGTGTCATTCAATCCTTCTATTGCAAGCTTTGAAGAATGTGC
>NW_010322292.1:241807-244622 GCF_000700745.2 Antrostomus carolinensis
ACCTGCCTGCAGCCTTCACAGTTTGTTTTTCAGTTTTTCCAAGATTATTTTCAGATTCTCCAGCATGTCTATGGTCCAGCATTGTTAGCGAGTATCCACTGTGGACTGCATTCTTGTCTGAATATGCAATTCTCAAGAACTTTCCTGTATCTTAGCAAAGAATGAAGAGAGGATATTTATCAGAGCAAACTTCCAATCAGTCACCCTCAATAGCCTGTTCCTGGAGCCTTGTCCATTTTGCTATGCCAATAAAAAGTCCAAACTGAATCTTATTCACCTTTATGCTCTGAATTCTGGCAAGGTTTACAAAGTAGACACAAGCTCGGCAATGAATCCTATTTCTGCAGCAAGCTTTCTCCCCAGAACTTCCCCAGCCCTGCAGAAGCTTAGGCCAGTCTCTGAGCTGTTGGCCTTCAAAGCAGGCATCCATCTTACAGAAGGGTCTTTAGACATCCCGTAGGCTCTAGTCTGCCTTAAACCTCGTGTTAACATCATCACGGAGAAATACAAATTTAAACTGACACAGACTTGCTTGTCTCTTCCTTTGTGTTTAAACACAGATGGTGGCTTTTGTTGTGCCGCCACATTTCAGGCAATGCAACCAGCAAAGTACTTAACTGGAATACATATCTCTTCTCTGCTCAAAACATTCACAATTTTTTTTTGTAGGTGAAGTATCATTCTTAAGAACATATACAGTGTTTTCATGCATTTTGATCTAATCCATTAGTCCTTATAATTTATTGTTAACTGCTTGGATGTAGGAGCCATTACAGCTTTAAGCAAAGAGTTTAAGCAGGCATCTTCTTTGTATAAATTATAGGAACCTTGGTCACACAAGTTTCCAGAGGGAAACAAAAGTCTTTTACCAACATCCATAGCTTTTGGGACAGTGATTTTTTTAAGTTTTTTTATTTTTTTTTAACAGTAAGAGGCTTTGGATCTTGGAAACAATAACACCGCAAATCTGTGAACTACCTGAAGACTCGTTATTTACATTTGTATTTGATATTGTGCTAATGGCTCCAAGGCAGGAGTAACAGGATTGACATGGGGGTTGGGAGCTGGAAAATACTTTGTTAGTCTCAAATCAGCTCCTTGGAGGCTAAAACCCTGATTAACTATAACTGGAGTGGATTGTCTTAATCTGACTGCTGTAGTATTTTATGTCTAGTCATTCAGGCTTATTTCTGTAAATACTTAGATAAGCTTGAATCAATTACTTCAATGTCTCCCTTTGTCTCCTACCATCGGAAATGGCATGGTGTTATGATATAAGTAGGCAGAACAGCAGGATCAGGGAAATGATACCTTGTGCACACAGAGCAAAGAAGATGTGTGTTAACAGGAAAGAAAGACATGGCTTTGGAAGATGGTTTCTCATATGTGAAGGAAGTTTCATGTTCTTGTTCAGTGTCGCTCAAAAAGAAAATCTTATAACCAGGAAATGTTGCAAATTCAATGTTATTCTGATATTAGAGTGACCCAAAGGCCTTTCTCTCCTCTTTTGATCACCTCTTCTGGCTTTAACTGGCTATGGGACATCTGAAAGGATAGCAGGACTTTTGCTGGTGATACAGAGTTGACCAAAAGTCTGAGGTGCATATCCATTTGTTGCCTTCTCACTTGTGCTGCTTTGATTAATTTAACTCACTCGTAAAGCTTTATGCATTGCACATTTCCTGACTAAAACCAAAGAAGTCTGACAGAGCAAACTAATTGAAACACAGTACTCTGCATCTCACTTTGGACACCCCTGTTCTGTGCCGGAGCTGCACGGTTCAAAGTTAATAGAGTGCCGTGTCAGGGATGCCACTCACCGAGGTGAAATGCAATGCAATAGTGGACAAACCTGGTGAGTGGTTTTCCTCTTCAAAAGTAGCTTGGAGACATGACTTCACTGTCTTTAGTACCTCTGGATGCACAAAGGCATAGCTGTGAAGGTGATGGGATCATATCAAATCTACATGAGTGCAGAGCTTTGGTTTAATTTTTTTTTTTATATATCAATGGCTGGTCTCAGCTCTAATTAACCTACTCCCCTATCAGTCCATTCCCTCCCCACATGGAGTCTTTTCCCTTTCCTCTCTGTGATCTCCATTTCACTGCAGAGATGGCCTAGCAAAGAGACATTATTCTATTTAGAAGCTGAGCACCTCACTAGGGGTGACAGGCCTGTTTTTAGGTCATTTATCTAATTGCTCTTTGCAGATAAGAATTAATTAGCCCGATTATTTTTCTTAGTTTTTGGATGGGTTCCCCACCTGGAGAGAAGAAATTCCTCTATGTCAGTGATTAATTGCTGAGCCAGAAGCTTTTTGCCTTGCATTTGTAATAAATGCCGACTGGTTCTTTAGGTCGCATTAGGAACCAGGCAAATTGTGGTTAAAATGCACAGGATAATAAAGCATTTGTACAAACAAAATCACTACCATTAGTATTTGATTAAATATTTTAATTTATCTGGAGGTTGAGGGACTGTGGGAATCAAAAGTTTTAAGGTCTCTAATTCCCAGCACTTTCCAGTGAGAGTCATCCTATAGCCCTTTGATCTAAAATAGTCGAAGCTCATGGCAATGCTTCAGTTCAGGATTTGGCACAGCTGGTTTGTCTCATACTGGTCTGAGTGCTCGGAGGGTCGTGAGTGTGCAGCCAGTTCAACTCAGTTGTGATAACATTTTGTGAACTACAATGGAGCAGGAGTTTGGTCGAGCAGAGGGAAGAAAGGTTAAGATTTGTGTGTGAAATTATGGCAGGTTTATATCCAGCTGAGTTTAACACTGCAAAAGTCCTCTCCTCTCCTCTCCTCTCCTCT
>NW_010322293.1:0-10240 GCF_000700745.2 Antrostomus carolinensis
CCACCACTCTCTGGCTTTTTCCCACCAGCCATTTAACAGTCCACCTCATTACCTAGTCATCTAATCCATACTTCCTCAATTTAGCAGTGAGGATGCTGTGGGAGATCGTGTCGAATGCTTTACTGAAATCAAGGTAGATCATATCCACTGCTCTACCATCATCTAGCCATCTGCTTGTGTCTTCATAAAAGTCTAGAAGGTTGGTCAAGCATGACTTCCCCTTGGTGAAGCCATGTTGACTGCCCCTAATGACCCTCTTATCCTTAATGACCCTCTTATCCTTGATATGCCTTGAGATGGCATCAAGGATAAGTTGTTCCATCACCTTCCCAGGGGTAGAGGTGAGGCTGACTTTTCTGTAGTTACCCAGTTCCTCCTTCTTGGCCTTTTCAGTAACTCTGCCTTCTCTGTGTCTTCTGTCACCAGGGCACCCACCTCATTCATCAGTGGGCCTCTACTAACACTAGAGGCTAGTGTTAGTTTTATCTCCCATGTATTTGAAGAAGCTCTTTCTGTTGTCCTTGACCCCTCTGGCAAGGTTTAATTCTAAGGAGGCCTCAGCTTTCCTAGTTGCCTCCCTACATCTTCTGACAACAGTCCTATATTCTTCTCATGTGGCCAGCCCCTCCTTCCGTGATCTGTAAACTCTCCTCTTCCACTTGAGTTTGCTTAGTAGTTCCCCATTTAACCATGCAGGTCTGCTGGCTCCCTTCCTTCACTTCCTATGTGTCTGGATGCTCTGATCTTGAGCTTGGAAGAAGCAGTCCCTCCCATGGGATTTCCCCTAGTAATTGCTTGAAAAGACCAAAGTTGACCCTACTGAAGTCCAGGGTTGCCATTCTGCTTGGAAGTCTGTTCCTGCCACATGAGATTCTGAATTTCGCCATCTCATGGTCGCTGCAGCCCAGGCAGTCGTCAACCTTTACCGCTTCAACCAGACCCTCCTTGTTAGTGAGGATGAGATCCAGCAGCGCTCCTCTCCTAGTTGGTTCATCCACCATTTGCATCAGGAAGTTATCATTGATGCACTGGAGGAACCTCCTGGATTGTGGGTGGCTGGCTGAGTAGTCCCTCCAGCAAACATCAGGGTAGTTAGAATCCCCTGTGACAACCAGGGCCTGTGATTGCAAGACTGCTCTCAGCTGCCTGAAGAAGGCCTCGTCAACTTCCTCACCCTGATCTGGTGGCCTGTAATAGACACCCACAACAGTATCTGTTATCTACTATCTTAGAACAAGTAGGAATATAATAATCTGTTTTCCAGGCTTGTGGAGATGACTTAATCACCAAACTCATCTGGGCTGCAAGAGAAGAAAGTGGGTGGTAGCTTCTTTCGACACTGAGGAATAATTTATGTTGTTGTAGGAAGTAACTTCGCTCTACATTTACATAAAAAAAGATAAATCTGATGGAAAGGCTTGTTAGAAATTCTTCAGCCTTGTTAGGACTGATGATATGCTTTACAATACAAACTGCATTCAAGAATAATATCTTTATAGTATTAAATCAGTAGAGAACAATTAATTTCTCAATGTTTTTATTCTATCTGCACCTGTTGTCTCTGTATAGGCTCCTCTGTCTGTATCTGTCAACCTAGTAAATATGGTATTAAATATATGTCTAGTAGACAGGGACATTTGCCAGTGCCATACTGTTTTCATCTGTCAACTTCCTAGCTTGTGTTTCCTTCTTTTGACCATAAGTTGGTGTGTTTTGTTTTCCTCTCACACAGAAGACTTCCCTACTCGAGGATATTGTCTCTGTATTATAACACACTACATTCTGATCCTTGGCAGTGGTTATGAGGGGGCAGACTGAGTACTTTGTGAACGTGTGGAACTGACTTAAGGACCATTATCTCTTTAGGTACCATGGCAGTAATTTATACTACTAATGATTCAATACAGGGAAATAAGTTTCCCAAATTGTAGTTGGAAAGCAAGAGGAAATTGTCTCCTCAAGATCTTTTAATAGACCAGTTATCAGATTGGCAATCTGTTAGCAGCCTGGACTGTCATGAACAGGAACCTACACACAATATGAGCTGTCATTTATTTTTTAGAAACATAAAGAAAATGAAGAAAAAAATTTGAAAAAATGGCATGTCTCAAATAGTATTAAAGTTACCTTTTAATACTGGAACTTTGCTCCAACACCAGTATCCAGCATTCAGCAAAAGCCATAGATAAATGCACTGTAAGAGGAAAAACTGAAACAAAAGGGAGCCAAAAGGCAATGCAAACCAAAGGAATCCTAAGAAAAGAAAAGAATCCTTTCCTATGTCATATCCTTTAGCTCCTGTAGAGAAAACAAGAAAACAAAGAGCATATGATAGATGTTAGTCACTTAACGTACTGGGCTTTCTGAGACATAAGGTCCTGAATAGTATTGGACAGAACAGAGTAGTGAAGTAGCGAGGAAATTTTTTTTAAACCCCTCTTTTATTTAGTTCTAAATAAGAGTATTTGAAATGCAGGCACCTTGCTGTTACCATGATCCTGTCTTTCAAGGTAGTATCTTATTTTCAATTTTTTATTTATTTATTTTTTTTTTTAATGGTGCTTCTGAATCCCTGACATGTTGATTTTGCATCACATTGTGGTGTAACTTGGGTAGAACGTGGGGTTATACTGATTATGCCAGGGAAATAATTCAAACTGTCTTCAGCAAGTGAGCCTTGCTGGCATATTGCCAAATATGTGAAATACTGATAGGGCTGCTGAATAGGAGTTGGAGACTCCCAGAAGATTCTTCTGTATTGTTTGTTTATTTCTGACTTGAAATTATCTCTATAAAATGAGCAGAAATTCAGTAACAGCTTTTGCCTATCTCAAAATTTGGTTTTGATTCCTATTTCTAGAAATTGTGTCTCACACACCTTCTTGTATTTCATTCAAACTAGTCAGTCTTGGTTATTCCTTGCAGACAAAAAAATTAAGTAAACTGCATTTATAAATGTTTATTTTTCTGCTACTACATAATCACTGTGAAAAATTCGTTTATTAACCACTTGAGGGGGTAATATGAAAGACTTTTACTGAGTTCACAGTTTGAAATAGTTAACTTTTAGGGTGACTTTCGATCTGATGGAAAAACTGCATTAGGTCTACATTTTTGATAGCTACGAGAAGTATTCCATAGACTGTGTGATTGATCATTATTCTGTTTCCTTACCTGATAGCTGAGATTGTTTTATTTAAGAATTGCTTTATGGTAAAATAAACCCAGTGAGAACTATAAAAGCTGTAAAACCTGTGAGAACTTTTAGAGAACCTCTACAAAAAGTTTCCTTTTTCAGAATCTTGTTGCCTGTATGCTATCATTCATTCTCCCCCAGCACATGGCAAAAGAATGTTTCCTACAACAATATGTTGGTTGTTTGCTTTTGAGCAGTGATCAGATTTGATGTGCACTGATATAGATTATCATATGCAGCTATGTGTGCAGTTGAGCAATGCCTAGGAAGTCAATTTCCTATGCTACTTTACAGCTGGGTGATTTTCCAATATTTGTGGAAGCAACTGATAGGACAGAATGGGACTGAAATGAAGTGGTGTATATTAATACCTAAATCTTCTTTGTTTCTTCAGCCTTCCATGAGGGTTTTGTACTAGGTTTCTGGTTTCCTAAGCTGTATTTTTGCAACTCTCCAACCTGCAAACAACTATTTGAGATGGATTGCTACGGACTGGGAATGAATTAGACACCTAACTATCCTTTTAAAGACAAGCATGACTAAGATATGTGATTGAAAATCCAGGAAGATTAAAAATTTGTGGAGTATGTTATTTCATGAGTAACAGAGCTTGGAGGATAAAATTTATTTTAAAAGTTTTCACTTGCATTTAAAATTGATATTGTAAGACAAAGTTTTGTTCTTTTTTGTTGTTCTGAAAAGCTGTTTTTCTCCAATGAGAACATCAGGAAAATAGAATAGTTTATACTTTTTTATATTTCTATGGAAAGTATGACTTGATGTGGTATAGAGCCACTAGGCAAGAGATACGCAAATAAACAGACAAGGCCACAGCTTGCAAACTAGCAGTTCTTGCGGGAGTTTTGACATTTAATTAATGGGCCAGGATTTCCTTCTTGCTTTGTAATTCAACAGCTGCACTTGACCTTTGCAAGGGCAGCGGAATAAATTCTGTTGTTCTTATGCTGCCTTTCTTCTCAAGCCCTTATATTTAAGGGATTTCAAACAAGTACTTCTAAGTGATAAACAAACTACTGCAAGGAACATATCTGCTCTTTTGTTTCTTAAACTCCTATAGGTTATGAAAATGTATAAAATATTTTCCTGCAAAAATCTGTATGTCAAGTTAGCCTGGCATGAATATTACAGTTGAATTATAAAACCCTGAAAAATGGAGTGTGTCTTGTGGCAAGATAACATTTACTCCAGGAATGCAAATGGTTATCAGGGTAATATTTCATGCTTATGATCATATTCATTTTGTTAATGTACCCAAGTGTCCATTCTAAAGTTATGGGGAAAATCAATCTCGATGTGCACAAACAGATTGATGCGAAAGTCCAGGGGACAGAGACAGTAATTTTGATGCCTGCCTATCTTTTTAATGTAAAGCAATGGTAGAAGGAAGCTTCTTCCCCGTACTTTTAGCTGTCAAGTAGCAAAGACAGTGTTGGAGAATGTGATTAAAGGAGCGGGAAGTTTTAGTTCAGGTCTATTTCTGTGTGACAAAGCTTTGAGTTGTGTTGTGTTACTGTGAATGGGTTCATTTTTTTGTTCCATCACTTTTTCTGCTAGAAGTCCCCAAGTGATTATCAAGCCCAAGGAGGACCAAGAAATTGGTGTTCTTTTGCTGGGCTGGAGACTAAAAATTCAGTGCATTCTCTTTCCAAAGCAATGTTCATCTGGTGCCCTATCAAAAGGTCTGAAGGGATTGGCATATTTTATGTGGTAGTTTAATGACTGCTAAATCCTTCACTGGAGGTCAATATGGAAGATCTTGATTGAGGGGGTAAAATTGATTAAGCAGCAGTACAGGTCTGCTGTGTTGCCTCTAGCAACTCTATTAGCCACTTTTGTGACTGACAATTGAATTATAATACTAATGACTTCTTTTCCCATAATTATGATACAATTTTGATCATTAATAGCTATATATAACGTTCTTTAAAATATCACATATTCTAAGCCTTTTGCTGTAAGTTACTGTAAGTTTATTAAGTAAGATATGGCAGAGAAACAATTGAGCAATTTTCTGTGTGCATGTGTGTATTTTTATACGAATCAGCTACTGTTTTTGCAGATTGTAATATTATTCTCAAACTATATTTCCCTAACTGGTTAAGAATAAATTTAAAGGTATCTGAAGAAAACTGATGTATTATAATTTACTGATGTAATATACCTTTATGATTTATAAAATATCTGTTAACACAGAATTTTTCAAAACAACTTATTCTTACTTTTTTCCCTATATGAGATAGTAGTACTCACTAGTAGTAGCTTTTCTGTATTTTAGTGTTATTTTTTAATGGCAATAAAATATATTCCATCAAAAACATTATCCTGGGGGGAAAGGGGAATGGGGGAAGGCTTTAAAATAAACACCCAAGTATTAGGTAAATAAGTTAGACAAAATGCCTATTTTTAGTGAAAACATTTTCTCTGAAGATGATGAGGGGCTGGACAGAGGTTTGGGACCAAATAGATCAAGGGGCTGAACTCAAATAAGAAGCTATAGCTTCTCAATACATGTCTGTGTAGCTTATGGTTTTGCACAAGTTTATTTGAATACATTGCTTAAGAATTTCACCAGTTAGTATATCACAGTAAATTTCTGACTGTACTACTTCTGTACCGTCTGGTAACATATAAACTGACTGTAATGGAACTGAATTATGTACAAATAGGGAATGAACAGTTTGTCTATGTGTAAAAATTTAGATGACAGAGAGCAAAAATTTGTTTCACATTAAATGAGAATGAAAACAAACCCCTTCAGAAATAGGAATATAGTCATTAGAGGAATTCTTACTGTATGGTTGTCATGAATTTTATTCTTGTGACTCTTGCAGTATAATTCTCTTGCTATTTATAATCAAAATTGTAAAGCTGAAACAGAACATGGCAACCATAAAAAAATTATTTTTGTGGGTTTTTTTTTACTGTAAGAGTATCAACAGATTTAATGCATTCCTGTGAAACATTCATTTTCATAACATTGGCATTTCTTCCATAAAAGTTATTTTGTAACATGTCAAACAGTTACACTTTTCCACACATATCACAGGAGATACTCAGATCAGGCAGACATGCAGCAATAGGACCATCATATTGCTGCGTGCTCAGTCTTTGGCCTCTTGGCCTCAAAACATGTAATCATTTTAGACAGATAGCTAAATTACCCCATAAGGTGACTAGAATGTCATAGGATTTTTTAATTCATTTCAAACTAGTTGAATCAGTACTAGCAGAAGTATAGCCACAATGATACCTTGCTCAGGTACTAGCAGAAGTATAGCCACAATGATACCTTGCTCAGGTATCTAATATGGCACTGCAGTGCAGACATAACTGAGATGGATTATGTCTGTTTAGATCATACTGTTAAATCACATCCCTAATCTTAGTTTCTTGATGCTTGTGTTTTGATGGAAGCTTTGCTGTCTATTGAACACATTCTTAGGAAAGCCTCAATAATGAGATTTTTTTAATATGATTATTTTTCATATTTTTGACTAGAACAACAAAAACATTTAGAAATAACATGGCTAAAAGAGGAATATAATGTATTTTGTACTAAGTACTTATTTGGGGTCATCTTCTGGGTTGAAAATTAAATGATCCTTCTTTAACTTGTGTCTATCCATTGAGCAAATTAAAACTTTCAATATAAATTTGCATGATTAAATATTTTAAAATGAATGGAGTACTTTGGATTGTAGAAAAAGATTGAAATGGACTCCTGTAAGTTGACATGCATATAATGCCTCTAGCAGGGAAACTAGAGCAAACAGCTGACGTACTGGGATGTGGTGATACGAAATGGTTGTAGTTGGTGCCCAGAGCATTCAACCCTCTCTCTAGTGCTTGGTAACATTTTATTTTCCAGTGTATAAAGTAAAAATAATCTCCCTTGGATTGATCCTTGCAGGAAGCCATTTGGTTAGTGTGTTCATTTCCTGTTAACTGTTAGATAACTGAATAAATTCTC
Organism: Antrostomus carolinensis; assembly: GCF_000700745.2. NCBI lineage: Eukaryota > Metazoa > Chordata > Aves > Caprimulgiformes > Caprimulgidae > Antrostomus > Antrostomus carolinensis. The sequence continues at coordinate 7,188 of NW_010322293.1, forward strand.
TTGGTAGATATTTTCTAAACTTTTATGGTATTACAATTCAGTTACGCGATGACTGAAAAATTCTGGCAGTACACTCATTTTATTACTGTAGGCTTAGGAGAAATTAAGTGAGACATGTCAGGCTTTCATTGAAACGTGTAAAATATGCATGTGCCTACTGAATTTAGCAAGTATGAAAATTTAACCAAGTCAAACTGAAATAGCATGTTTTGATGTTTGTTCCAATGGCCCTTAGGTACATTCATTATTGCATTGATTTTATGATAGTCAGACTGTCATACATACTGTTAAACATAAATTTCAGGATTATATGCTTGTACAATGTGACTCATTTTGTTTGTAAAATTTCTTCTCTCTTAATGCATTTTTGTCTTGGGCATTATGAACATTACAGTTCTGTTTAATATCAGTAAAATCACTTTTATGTCCTCCTGTTGGATACTATCATGATGGCTAATTTTATTTCATTATCTGTAAGCATTTCTACTGCTTCTGGGATATATTTGACAAACATTTATCCCTTGTTTGTAGCATTTGAAATGTCAAAGAGGCAGGTCAGTAAGAGGCTCCTGCTGAGGATGGCAATGTGACTGCTAAGCTGCCGGTGTCAGGATTTGTCTCCACAGAGACAAACTGTTGTCTGTGCTTAGAAACCATGCAAAAAGGGCGCAGTAACTGCACTCAACAGGGAGAAGAGAAAAAGAACAACAAAAAAAAAAAACCCAAACCAAACCAAAAGCCACCATGTGCATTATAAGTTAAAACCTACATCTCTTTCTTAAAGAGTCTGTGGTCTAGAATGGTAGAGAAGAAAGAGTGGCAGGAAGAGCCTCCTGATATCTCCTATTTAACAGCAATGAAGGCAATGAATGCTAAGTTGATTCATCCAATGTATAGTTTGCAGTAGCCAGCTATAGCCAATATTTACTTGATCAGTTTATCCAGAGCATCTCCTAGTGTAGCATTTGAACATTGTCTGTGACATTCCACTCCGAGGCAGCTGAGCTGAATTTTACCGTACCTTAGAACAGAACACATTTTATTTATGAGCTTATGGTGTAAAAATGGAAAGTAGGTGTTGTCAGAAGGTCATTCAGCTGCAAACCATACATATAATAAGTGATTCTTTACCACACAACTGCTATTTTATCTACTGACTGGATATTCATTTAAATGTTTTCAAGTGTTTTTTCTCCAAGTGGATGAGTAAGTAAATAAATGAAGAGTGAAATACAGATGTTCAAATATGTATGGCTCATTAATTAGGTGTATAGCAACAGCTTTCAGTGGGTCTCAGATGTGCAAATAACAATTTAAAATGAGGATTGTATTTTAAAACAAAGTTTCCTGTTCTTTAAACATGACAGTTTTCTGTTCTAGATCATTTAATTCAGTAATCAAAAATTAACATTTTAAAAATCATTGCTCTTCTCACTTCCCACGAGCAGAATGCATTATTTTTTTTTCCATTTAAATTATTTAATAAGCTCTACTGCAAATGTAACATTGCTTTCTGATTCTAAATTAATTGATTCCTATATTATCCTAACTTTTAATTAGAAGATACTCTGTGATTTTTGACAAGAAAATTCACATATGCATGTGAGCTTGGAGAAGAAGAAAAAAAGATTAAGTAGAAAGGTCAGAGTAATCTCATTAAGTTTGTCATTAAGTCTTGAAGACTGAAACACTGACTAGGTTTAAGCTGTCTGAGTTCGACCATAACATACCCATCCATACTAAGTGGGTTAAAATGTACTTTCAAGATGAGGGGAGGCTGCACATTTCTAAGCATGAATATTGGGCTAGTTATATACCAGGTACCTTTCAGTCCCTCACCAAAGGCAGAAAGAAGGAAAACAGGAGCCTACTGTACTGGAATTGTACAGGGCTGGTTTCTGACCATAGCAGACATTGAAAGAATTTAATAAGGTCGCTACCAGTAGTATCCAGTCACTGTAGTCCCAATAATAGCTCAGTCCTTTGTAATACATCTGGTTACTTTGGATGTGTTTCTGTGTGTGGGTATACATTTTTTAATACAGAAATGCCTATGTTATGGAAATTACTTCATTCAAGCAGATAAACATAGCTGTTATGTTATGTTACCTAATTAATTCTCTTTTAGCAGTCTAAATAATGAGGGGAAAGGTTTTTAGAGGAGCTTATGACGTTTGCTATCAAAATGCACATTGCATAGAAATGACAATTGTCAGCTGTTGTTGCTGTATTTGAAGCTTCAACCATATTAAAACAAAAAAGTTATGAAAAAGCAACCATATTAAGACTAAAATGCCAAAACCCCACATGTATTAAAAAACAGAGTAGGAAAAAACCCATCTGTACATAATAAAAAAGTTTAAAAAAACAGTATCAAAAGGACAAACCCTTTAAAAAAAACAGCCATCTAAAAAACCCAACCTTGTTAGAAAACCCAGCTCTTTAAAAAGCAACCATATTAAAAAACACAGCACAAAACGCCAATAATCTAAAACACCCAACCTTCTAAAAAAATTACATGTACGTTAACCGTATTAAAACCCAACCATCTAAGAACTGAACCGCATTAAAAATCATCTGTATAAAGACTAACTTTTTTTAAAGTGTTAAACCCAACAGTATTAAAAATGTTAAAACCAACAGTAAAACCATCCATATTAAACATCCAAAGTATATAAATAAAAATATAAAAAACCAAACTGTATTAAAACCCAATTGTATAAAAAGCAAAAATTTAAAGAAAAAGTAAAAAACCCTACTGTATAAACAATAACAGAATCATAGAATGGTTAGAGTTGGAAGGGACCTGTGGTGGGTTGACCCTGACTAGATGCCAGATGCCCACCAAAGCCCACTCTATCACTCCCCCTCCTCAACTGGGCAGGGGGAGAAAAAATATAATGAAAGGCTCGTGGGTGGAGATAAGGACAGAGAGAGATCACTCACCAATTACTGGCACGGGCAAAGACTCGACTTGGGGGGAAAAGATAAATTTATTATTACCAATCAAATCAGAGGATTTGAAGTAAAACCAAATCTTAAAACACCTCCCC